>NC_057863.1:501123615-501328615 GCF_019393635.1 Dromiciops gliroides | reverse complement strand
TGGAAACAGCGGTCTATCTTTAAGTGCAGCTGTGGTCTCTGGCTGGTCGGTCTGGCGAGATTGGATTGTGAGCCTGATCACAAAATGATGCTGGGAAAAGCACTGGGAAAGTTTCCACAAGAGAGAAGGGTTTCCAATCTCCAGCAGTGTCCTAGCCATTAACACAAGATTTGATTACCCTGTAGAAGCTGAGCAGTCAATGCCCCAACACCCTTCCAAAGCTGTTACTGACCTGCTGGATTTCATTTGCAGGGTTGCCAGGCCTGAACCCCATGCTAAATAAACTAGCTCTGTTTTCACATACCCTAAGATACTGTTGATCATTTCAGGACCTTCTTGAGATATTTAAATGGAGTATAGATGTCATTTGTTAGGGATGTGGGAGATGGGACTCATGATGTAGCTAGGAGTTGGATCATCTGACTTCTACACTTCTTTCCAATAGTAAAATTCTAATCATGCATGGCTCTATGAGTGCATTGAAGTACTGGTGACTAGATGAAAAATAGAAGCACAAAGGAGGGAATGAACATAAAGTAGTGTGGGGCCAGCAAAGATACAGCACAGGGTGGAATACGGAGTTATATTAAAGAAAACTGTGAGATTAGATGGGTCCAATACTGTAGGAGCAGAAAGAGGGACCAGGAATTTGGACTCTCTATTGATTCAGAGTAAAGATGAGTAAACAAGTCATTCTCCTAGTAACTCTGTTTCCTTATCCATGAGACAGTAATTAAATTTCCTAAAGTAGCTTGAGTTTCATGAATGAAAGGTGGCAAAACACCGTAATGAATTGCCAATCAGGACTATTTTACATTTTTAAGACACTGATATTGTGCTTATGATACAAAAGGATAGAGGGCCTCGTCCCTTCAGAATCCCAAATTAAATTATGCAAGCAATGCAAAGAAGCATGGGAGAATTGGGAAGTTTGATAGGAGTAAGTAGGGAAATACACATGGAAGGATTAGGAATACATGGTTTCGGGGGTGATGGAGGAAATAGTCACAAAATCAGAGAACAGATTGTCAGAAGTAGCATAAGTGATAGAGTCATTTTGGATATTCTTTTTTGTTTTGCTTTGTTTTGTTTTTTTAGTGAGGCAATTGGGGCCAAGTGACTTGCCCAGGGTCACACAGCCAGTAAGTGTCAAGTGTCTGAGGCCAGCTTTGAACTCAGGTCCTCCTGACTCCAGGGCCGATGCTCTACCCACTGTGCTACCTAGCTGCCCCCATTTTGGATATTCTTGAAGGACCCCATGGTGACTATTCTGGAAGAGACTACTTCTTAGTAAAGACAAACAAGGGGAGACAGAACCGGGACCCATTTCTGCAGTAGTTAATTATAGTATCCTTTGATCTTGCTTTGTCTGAGGGTCTGTGGGTTAAGCTGTTCTTTCTGATCCTCTAATGAATGATCTTGCAAAACCATAGCAACAGGGAATGACTGAGAATCCTAAGGGCTCAGTCCATTCAGTGTGTCCCTTTTCATGGTTTAGCATTTGAGCAAATGGACATCCAAATCTATTTTCCATGTTTTCCCTTCCACTGGTCTGTGCTCAGACCATAATTCTTCCTGTACCCCGAGAGCATTGTAATACCACAGAAGACTGCTCTGTTTTGCTCTCCATGATCTAATTAACAGAGAGGAGAGATGCCCAGCTTGCAGTAACATAGAAACTCTGATATTACCCACCCACCCTGCACACTGCCCCAGGGAGAAATCAATGCTTTTAGCATGTAAACGCCAAGTAGTCTATCTATAATCTTCAAGCTAAGATCCAGGGAGTCCTATTACCTGCCCACAAATACTACTCTGCCCAGGGCTAGGTGATATAGAATAATGTAAGAAGATACTTCAATTGGATAAGGTACACTCATGACTAGCCCTCCATCCATCCTTGCTGGCCCATCACATCAGTGGACTTTACTAGTATTTGCTTCTGCTGATTAAGAGGCAGAGTAGAAGGTGACTTTCCTTTATTATTAATCATTCAATAGAGTTGTCTTCAGACAATGAAATAAGCTGTACACAACCTTCATGCCTTTCTTCCTTCTTACAGAAGCCTAAGATGAACCAAGTATAGAGCATGTGCTGGGTGGATCAAGGTGTGCCACCATATACCTAGCCCATGCTCTATACATGTTTGCACACAGGTAGAAAAGAGAATCATGTGGTACAAGCAATCCTACTTACCCTGAATAAAGAGCATGATCTTTTAAAGTGGACAACTGGCTGGAAAAAAGGATAGGGTTCTGGGCCTGTATCAGGAAGATCTGAGTTCAAATCCAGCCTCAGACACTTAATGGCTTTGTGATACTCCTGGGCAAGTCATTTACTCTCTGTTTGCCTCAGTTTCATCATCTGTTAATTTAGGATAATAAATGACACTTACCTCTTAGGGTTGTTGTGAGGATCAAATGAGATGATCATTATAAAATGTTTAGCACAGTGCCTGTTCATGCTTTTTATTCAGAGAGGGAGAGGAAGGTGACAGTCAGTCAGTAAAAATTTATCAAGCACCTACTACATGCCAGACACTATGCTAAGCACCAGAGTATAACTCTAAGACACTGAAGCTGGATAAATTAGGAAGCTATGGCTGTTTTATTGGCTACAAGGGCTGTATTTGGAGTCAGAACAACTTAAGTTCAAGACTCTTATTAGCTGCATGATACTGGGCAAGTCATCTAACTTTTTTCAGACTTAGTTTCCTCACCAGTAAAATAGAGGAAATAACAACACCTCTCTCCCCGTGTTTTTGTGAGAATAAAATGATATGACACATAGATAAAATTTGCAAACTGTAATACATATATATATATATTACAAAAAAGAAATAGATTAGAAATTGAAATTATAAAGCAAAAGAAAATAGGATTAGCTATAAGAAAAGCTAAGAGATCTTCTGAGGACAAATGGTAGAAATTAAACAGCAAGCTCTATATAACTGTTTACTATTTTCTTCTTCTTCTTCTTCTTCTTCTTCTTCTTCTTCATCTTCATCATCATCACATCATCATCATTGCCATCCATACCAGAAGAAGACTTAGAGATTACCCAATATAAAATAAACTTTTTGAGCAAAGACACTGTTTAATTTTTGTCTCCATAATCTCAGAAATTGGCAATCTCCTTGTAAAGAGGTACTTAAATGCATTTTAAAAATTAAATTGGTGTAGTCCAGCCCCATCATTTTACAAATGAAGACTCTAAGCACAGAAAGGCAAAGTAATATGACCAAGATCACATAATCAATAAAGTGGTGGAAGTGAATGTTTTAACTCCCAATGTAGTGCCCTTTCCACAACTCCCTACTTCCTCTCTTGAGCACAGGATCAAAATTCAAAATAGTCCTTGTTTCTTCCTTCATTTCTTCCTTCCTTCTTTCTTTTTCTTCCTCCTTCCCTCCCTCTCTACTGTTCCAGAGATCACCACCCCTCCTTTCTGACATACTCCCATGGAGGAAGATATGAAAAGATCCCTAAATAAGGAGAAAGGAGATCTGTCAAACCAAGTCAACCCCTGGGAGAACCATTCATTCTCAGGTAAAGATTGGACTAGATCACCACTAGAATGTTAGGTGCTGAAGTTGAGTGGTGGCAATCCTTGTGAAAAGAAAGGAAAAGATGTGAGACACTTTGAAGAAACATTGAGAGGGAATATAAATTGCTTGAATGTGAGCATAGATCCAGGCAGCAAGACTCACTAGCCAGTACAAAATATAGAACTAGAGTTCTACATGTGATTTTGATAGGACTCTGGAAAGTATTTTAGGAGGAAGGCAGGTGATGCAGCTGATAGAACACTGGATTTAGAGTCAGGGACACCTGAGTTTAAATCCTGTCATAGAAACATAATAACCCCATGACTCTGGACAAGTCACAATCTTTGTTTTCCTCAGTTTCCTCACCTATAAAATGAGAGGGTTGGATTCAATGGCTTCTCTGCTCTTCCATCTTTATGTTATGGGAGTTTCGATTTCTATTCTATCATTGTTATTTGAAGTTGAGTTTATGGTAGTGCATGTGTATTCCCATGATATCACATCATCATGAACCTCTAATTTTCTGATCACTTTTCTTTCTTCTTCAGATGCTTCCCTTTCTCCTGAAAAAATGTGGGCATCCCCCAAGAGTCCATCTTCTTCCCTTTGCTTTTCTCTTTCTACCATTTGTCCTCAGGAGATCACTCAGCTTTTCTTATGGATAATCCTATTTTTCTTTCTCTTTATAATTTCTATTTCTAATCTATTTCTCTTTTTCTGAAATATATAGATAGATAGATAGATATAGATATAGATATGTATGTATTACAGTATGCAAATGTTATCCATGTGTCATCTCATTTTATCCTCACAAAAACACTGGGAGAGAGGTATTATTATTTCCTCTATTTTACTGGTGAGGAAACTAAGTCTGAAAAAGGTTAGATGACTTGCCCAGGATCATGCAGCTAATAAGTGTCTTGAACTTAAGTTGTTCTGACTCCAAATACAGCCCTTGTAGCCAATGAAACAGCCTAATTTATCCAGGTTCAGTGTCTTAGAGTTATACTCTGGTGCTTAGCATAGTGTCTGGCATGTAGTAGGGCTTGATAAATGTTTATTGACTGACTGTCACCTTCCTCTCCTTCCCTGCTTTTATTCAACTAGTTTCTAAACCTTATTAAATTTTATTCATGGGGCAGCTAGGTGGCGCAGTGGATAGAGCACCGGCCCAGGAGTCAGGAGGACCTGAGTTCAAACACTTAACACTTACAAGCTGTGTGACCCTGTGCAAGTCACTTAACCCCAATTGCCTCACTAAAAAAAAAAAAAATATTCACAATCTCTATGATGTCTTTCCCTTGATTTCTGTATTGACTGACATCACTCTAGGTCAGACCCAAATAATCTTACCTCTGGATTACTGTAATAATTTATTAACTATCTCATTCATACCATTTTCCAACATCACAGAAGTCTTCTAAAAGCACTGTCTTATTTTTTACTACTAAAAAGATTGTTGGCTACAAAAAATCCCAATTCTTTAACCATGCATTCCAAACCCTCTACATTTGAGTCTTAATCTACCTTTTTAGCCTTATTTCCCATTAACTCTATATGGGAAATCCATGGTAGAAACAGTTATATGTTTGATATTCCTCAACTTGTTTTGTGCCTTTTCTTATTCATAGTTTTGCTTAGTGTTATTTTCACTTGACAGACTTTCTTTCCACATCCTTTCCTAATAAAAATCTATTCTATGTCTCAAGGACTCATTCATATAAACTACTTCCTCCATGAAGTCTTCCTTGACCACAGAAACCTAAAGTGGTCTCTCACTCAGTGGATTTCCCCCAAATCCTGATAGTACCAAATGCCACTAATATGGTACTTATCATGTACTAACTGAAGTTGGACCTGTCATTATTTAGGGAAAGAAGGGATCTTCAAGATCATCTAGTCTAGTCATCTTAGTGGTCAACCCCTTCATTTTACTATTCAAGCAACTAAGGTTCTCAGAACTTAAGTGAATTTCCAAAGGTCACACATCTTATTTCTCCTACTAGATTGCAGGATCTTTGAGGAAAAGCATTATACCTATGTAATTTTATATATCCTTCAGCACCCAGCATCAATAGTCAGCTGCTAAATGTGTGAATTTCCCTATTCATGGAAATCTATCTACTTACCTATTTTTCTATCTATATATAATTTTCTTCTTTCCTTCCTTCCTTTGTTCCTTCCTTCCTTCCCTCCATGCTTTCTTCCTTTATTTGTCCACTTATCTATATTGTCTATCAATCCTGTATGTCTATCTATCCATCTATCTCTCTGTCTAAAATCTATATATATCTATACATATATCTATCTACCTATATATATAGCTATATAGATGTGTGTATATGTACACATATGTATATTTATTCACGTAAATGTGTTTGTGTGCCTTGAGAGTGCTTGGACCTAGAGGGTAGAATTAGGAACTGAGGAAGAGAAAAAAGTGCTATCTTTAGACTTAAAGGAAACTTTTTAAAAATTTAGAGTTCTTTAAAAGGGAAAAAGGCTGCCTTTGTTGAAATAGCGTGTTGCCCACATTGGAGCTATACACACAAAAGTTGTTGAGTGTGATCTGGAGATAGCATTGCCTCTGAGGTGCTTTCAGCATTGAGATTTTATGTATCAGGTGACTGACCTATTAAATAGGTATATTCTTGCAAAGTAACATACAAATAATATCTAAATGAATGATGCACTAAGGAAAATAGGTCAGAAGCTGAAATGAAATTCAACACCAAAACCAAAGTAAGATAATGTGGGGAAGAAAGAAAAAAACTATTTAATAACAAGATGGAGAATAACCAGTCATGTATGATAAGAAAAAGAAAATCTAAAGGTTATAGAAGGTTACCATCTGAAATTGAATTGCCAAATTGATACCACTATCTATGAAACTTACACAATGCACACAAAGGCAAACAAGGTGGCATTTTACTATTGTAGCCTGTGAACTGTCCATACCATTTTCTAGTGTAAGCAATGTAGGCATGTTTGAGGGGCACAGAGGAAGATCCAGGAGCCAGACTGTAAAAGAAAATGAGTGATGTGGAAAACCCTGAACAATGTTCAGCATTGTAGCAGAGAAGGTAAGCCTGCTGTTCTCTGCCTTTCCTTTCCACCAGATAGATACATGCTAATGAATGTCAAAGATGTTGCTCCCTTGATGCAGATAGAATTAGTTTGATATAGAGGAGGAAGAAATTAAGGATGGGGGTGGAAGGAATGGATGCCTTTCTCCACTTGACATTTTTTAACCTAACTTTTCTCATGTAGAACCTTATAAACTTTACATAGACGTTTGGGACAAACTGCCTCAGTTTATCCAAATAACTCGAGGAGACCACCAAGTCAAGCAGAGACAGATTTATTACATCCTCATGAGGAGGGGCAAAACCCAATTACACATTGAAGTCTTGCAGAGATATGCCCAATCTTTTAGGTTTTTATAATAATCTTGAAAAGGACTATCCCCAAGTACACCTAGGGTGGATGAGCTCACAATCTAACATCCAATCCTGTCTCACCCAAGATGCGTACCCAACTTGTGATCCATGTATGGAGACATGTCCAAGAACAAAGGGGAGAAGGTGAAGGGGTACAAGTCTGAGGAATGTCAAAGAAAGAGGGGCCTCCCTTATCTGCCATGACTGGGACTGGGATTCTGACATGTGAGAGGGGAGTTTTTTATTACAGGCCATAAACTAAGGTGTAGCTGGCATGTGGGAACTAAGCAGAAGTAAAGTAAATAGTGCTAATTGGTAGAACTGTGACAAGTAATCAAACTTACTGGGGGACTGGATATCTCCCAGACCCCATCCCCAAAGTTTACAGAACTGTCCCAAGTCCATTGTCTCAACAATAAAACTTAAAGGAGACAGTGAGAATTTAACAAGCAATTAACTTTTAAGCAAAACGAGAGGCTAGCTATTCTGGGGGTGGCTAGGTATCTTTCATACTCCATCCTCAGAGTTTAATCTGACTCAAATCCATAATTGTCCCACACATAGATAATGTTCAACTCATTGCTGTTTTAAGAATCTGTCCAAAAAGTCCACCAAGGGGCAGCTAGGTGGCGCAATGGATAAGGCACTGGCCTTGGATTCAGGAGGACCTGAGTTCAAACCCAGCCTCAGACACTTACTAGCTATGTGACCCTGGGCAAGTCACTTAAACCCCATTGCCCTGCAAAAACAAAACAAAACAAAAAGTCCACCAAACACAAAAGAAAGTAAACTATGAGAATATCTCCCCATTGTATTCCATATTCCTTAGATTAGCGTGCTCAATTCCAAGTTCCATGACCAAAATAAGATGGGGGAGGAAAATCTAAAACAAAAAACAAAACAAGGGAACACTTGGAGGGATTTGAAGAAAGCTCAGAAATATGTTTAAAGAATAGAAAATAAGGGGGCAGCTAGGTGGCACAGTGGATGGAGCACCGGCCCTGGAGTCAGGAGTACCTAACTGAGTTCAAATCCGGCCTCAGACACTTAACACTTACTAGCTATGTGACCCTGGGCAAGTCACTTAACCCCAATTACCACACTAAAAAAAAGAATAGAAAATAAGGTATATAGTGAAAGTACTTATTGGGTATTCATATATCACCTAATACTGATAATTTTTTATATATGTAATATCTACATGGTATGTCATCTCTCTATCTAGACAGTAAGCACATTGAGGGCAGAGGTTTCAGCTTATTTAAGTTCCTATCTCCAACAAGATATAGTACAATGTGTAACTCACAGCAGCCACTTAATAAGTGTTAAATATTATTTTGGTAAATCACCAATTAAATAATCGATGGATGAATTCATGTCTTCCATACCACCTTGCACAGTGTTGTGCATCTACTAGGTCATCAGTAAACATCTGTTGATAAAATAAATGGATTCAACCTGAAGGAGAAGAGGTCAAAGAGTGATACAGTGAAAAGAGAGCAATTTAATATATTTTAAGCCCATGAAAGGTCTCCATGTCTCCAGAGGAGGAGTTGGCAATCTTTCAGATGTGCCATGCCAAGTCTTTAATTTCTTTACTCTAAAGGTTCATGTTCCAGTAATACATTTTAATTAGAAGATCATTTTTCTTCTGGCAGAATCTAAGGCATTTTATTAAAGGGATGGTTTGTGGGCACTTAGAAATGGAAATGGAGAACACTGAGAGCCAACATGGATTCGTCAATATTGGGTCATGCCTAACTAATCTCATTTTCTATTTTGATGGGGTAACTAGACAGGTAGATGGACCATTTGGGCCAACTGACTGTTCCTTTGTCTCATTCTTCACACACATCACTTTTTTCTTCTCTTGGCCTTTGCATTAGCTGTCCCCATTACTTTCTCCCTCTCAGAGCACCCTGTTTCCTTCTAGGCTCAAATCAAGCACCATCTAAGACAGGAAGGCTTTCCTGATCCCTTCAGCTGCTAGGACACTCCCTCCCAAAATTACCTTATATGTATTTTGGATAGCGTTTGTATATTAGAGGTAGTGTTGCCTAGTAGTTGGAGAGACATCTCTGAAGGCCGGAAAACCTGACTTCAAGTGCCATTTCTGACACAAACTGGCTGTGTGACCCTGGAAAAGTCACTTAAGCTCTTATTATTGTAGGCATCTCCCTATAGGGTAATACTGCTAAATATTTAACAACTAGCTCTCATGGTGGAGGGGGGAATGTATCTATGACACACTTTTAAAATTTAATCTGCATTATTGACATTTTTTCTATCTCTTCCTTAAGTGTAGACAATCAACAAAACAGAAAATCAAGCCCTATTTTTTTTTTTGGCAGGGCAATGTGGGTTAAGTGACTTGCCCAGAGTCACAGAGCTAGTAAGTGTCAAGTGTCTAAGGCTGAATTTGAACTCAGGTCCTCCTGAATCCAGGGCCAGTGCTTTATCCACTGTGCCACCTAGCTGCCCCCACTCAAGCCCTATTTTCTAGCATTTGTCAAAACCCAAGCTATAAAGATTCAAACTAAAAACTAAACAATTGGTTTGACCCAGACTCAGATAGACTCAGCAAATCCCTACATCCTTAAGATGGTAAGTTGCAGAGAAGGTCGTAGCTTACATTAGCAGAGGGAATTTTCTCATCTGGGAGATTTCTATGTCAATGAAAGTTCAGGTGTAGTCCCTTTCCTTATGAGTGCTAAGACTATTTTGCTTTTTATTTTTCATGTCAGTGCTTAGCAGAGTGCCTTACATATGCTAGGTGTTTAATACGCTTTTGTCAAATTCAATTAAAAGCAGATTTTAGTAGGACATATGATAATATATCTCGTACTATCCTTGTGGAAAATATGAGGGGCAGTATGAATTGGATGATAGGATATTTGAGGTTGAATTAGAACTGGCTGAATAACTCAAACCAAAGAATGCAAATTGATTGGTTGATATTATATCCTGCAGAGAGATCACAGGATCACAGATGGAGAGCCAGAAGAGATCTCAGAGGCCATCTAGTCCAGTTCCCTCAGTTTAACAAGTAGAAAAAGGAAGCTCATAGATATTAAATGATTTACCCAAGGTTACTTCAATAGTATGTGGCAGAAATAGGATTTGAACTCATGTCCCATGATTCAGAACACAGGGCTTTCCCTACAGTTACACATCTCCAACAGAATACACCAAGATTGTATTTGGCCATATTGTGTTCAAAAATTGTTACCAGCAACTTGGAGGAAGCTGTAAAAGGCACATTTACCAGATTTGCAAATTACAGTTAGGTCCCAATTAGCGTGAATAATGAATCCTGGGAAGTGGTAGCATGTATTAGAATTTACACTATTTGAAGTTATAATTACGTAAAATATGGTAATTGGTTCCAGGCCAAAGGAAATCTGCAGTGTGAGTTGAAATAATGCTACCACTTCATGAGATTCATGAGGCCAAGAAGCATAGCTAATATATTGGGTGATAAAATTAATGGGGTAGAATGATTGGCTCAATCTAATAAAGTGATAATAATAATAACATTTATATTTAGTTCCTACTATGTGCCAAGCATTGTGCTAAGTGCTTGAAAAATATTTATGTCATTTGATCCATACAAAAACCCTGGGAAGAAGGTGGTGGTGATATCTCCATTCTACAGATGAAATAGATATGAAAATGAAATGTTAATGTCAAGTCCTACACCTGGGTCCAAAAAATTAAACACAGGTTAAGGGCAATATGGTCAGAGAGTGATTTATTTTAAAATAACAAAAACAAAGCCTGGAGATTTTAGTGGATGACATATTCAGCGTGAGCTTGCAATGTGATATAAGAGCCCTGAAGGCTTATGTGTTCTTCCTCACTTGCAGTAACACAATCTTAGGATCCAAAATGAGAAAAGGAAGTATTCTGCACTGGTCAGATTATGTTTGGGATGTTGTGTTTAGCTCTGAATGCCCATCTTTGGAGAGGATAATCACAAGATGCCCAGAGGAGAGTGACCAGGATATGGAAGAGGCTTCAGATGATGCCATAAAAAGACTGGATGAAAGCACTATGAATATCTAACCTGGAAAAGACTTGCAGGGCACATATCTATCTTCAAGTATTTGACGGACTGTCATATAGAAAAATGGATTAAATTTTTTTTATCCTTATCCCCAGAAGAAAGAACTGGGAGTAATAGGTAAAAATTTAGGCGAGGCCATTTTTCTTTACTAAATGCTCAAGTTCTATAGTGTTTTCAGGTTTGGAAAGTGCTTCATACATATCTAATTGGATCTTCATAACTACGCATGATCACATATTTTCTGTATTATATTTTACTCCTTGTATTAGTATTGAATCTGCATAAAAACACATATAAGGATTATTCTCCCCATTTTACAAGTGAGGAAAATGGGACTCAGATATTAAATGATTACTTAAGGAAAAGGATGTAGACTCCACTTGTAATCCCATTGGCATGGGCAACTCATTCTACAAGGTCTAGAAGTTCTCTGCAACTTAGAGTTTTAGAGAATTTTTTTAGAACGGGGATAAATTAAATAACTTGTCCAGAAATTAATTAACTTTGTCTCAAAGAGATTATGTGTATATGTGTGTGTATTTATTTATTCATTTATTTTTTGTGGGGCAATGAGGGTTAAGTGACTTGATCAGGTTCAAACAGCTAGTAAGTGTCAAGTTTCTGAGGCCAGACTTGAACTCAGGTCCTCCTAAATCCAGGGTTGGTGCTTTATCCACTGCGCCATCTAGTTGTCCCCAAAGACAGTATATTTCAAAGGAAGGACTTGAACCTGGTTCTTCCTGGTTTCAGGGCTGGTTCTCTCTCCATTCTTAGGCTACCTCTAACCCAAGGAAAAAATCTTCAAAAGAACTAGAATAATGGGATCATAGACTTAGAAATGGAAGGAACACTAGAGTCATCAAATCTAAACCCCTCACTTTACCTATGAGTAAACTGAGGCATAGAGAGCTTAAGTGGCTTGCCCAGGGTCATGCAACTAATAAGAGTTTGCAGAGGGATTTGAATATGGATCTTTGCATCTCCAAGTGCAAATCCCTATCTACTATCCCATGGTATAGCTATCATATTTTCCCAAAGTGGAAAAGGCTAACTTGTGAGGAGGTGGGTGTCCCATAAATGTAAGAATTTAAGAAAAACTTGGTCATAAACATTTCTAGGAATGTTGTAAAGATTATGAAATGGATAGTTTCAGAGGAACTGATGCAGAGCAAACTGCACAGAACTGGGAGAACTATGTATACCATGATAACATTATAGAGAAAAACAACTCTGAAAGACTTGGAGCTCTTATCACTTCAATGATAAATTATAAGTCCAAGAGAATGAAGATGAAACATTCCTATTACCGCCTCAGAGAGAGGTGATGAATTCAAAATGCATAAAAAGACACATTTCCGACATGGTCAATGTGGGAGTTTATTTTGCTGGACTGTGCAGCTATGCATTGAAGGTTTTATTTTTCAGGGTTTTTGTTGTTGTTGTTGTTGTTTTGTTTTAATTTGCTCAGGGGAAGTTTGTGAGAGGAATAGATTATTAAAAAATAAAATAAAAACAATAAAGCATATCTCTTCTATGATACACAACATTTATTTCAATATAATTTATTGCTGTGCAATGGTGTTACTGTGAATTAAAACTCAGGCACTGAACCATACTGCCAAAAAGAAATAGAGCAAATATACTGCATCATCTTTGTATTTAAAGAACAAATGTATTTCAATGTACATCCCTGATTGGGTAGCATAGCTACTTTTAATATTGTTATTGGTAATTAATGGCGACTATTTACTGAAAAAAATAATCTAAGCAACTATTACTTAAACTGGAAAACATTTATACTTTAAAATTATTATATTGCTAAGGCATATATGCTGTATAATAAAATAAAATTAAAACATTAAAAACAATGTTTGAAAGGAGATACTTATTATAGGGTGAATTGGAGTAGATGTACTTGGAGGTCCTTTTCACCTTGGACAGTCTAATATTTTAAATGATTGTTTCATGAAAATCAAGTAAAATTTTCTTAAATGTTCAAGGCTCTTTTTTGAAATTAAATTAAAATACAGGACTTACAAGTCCAGTATGACTTCTGCCATTCCTCTTTGGGGCCCATCCAGAAGGTGAGTGGTTAGTTAAGATGCCACTTAAAATGAGAAGAGACAGTGGTCAACATGGGGACAAGACTAAAGGCTCACAAGACTGGTTTTATTACCTTTACTTAGATAACTTTCTGATGCCAGCATTTTGGTTGTAAGACTTTCTCCTCCAAAGATTATACCCAAGGTAATCATGTATTTTCCATATTCTCTTCTCATGTGGCAGCTCTCCTTCCACAGTATACACTAAAGTGTTTTAGTGGCTATAATAGAGGTCATCCCTATTGGTGTGGGCCACTTAACCCTATTTGCCTCTGTTTCCTCATCTTTCAAATGAGCTGGAGAAGGAAAGGCCAAATCATTTCACTATCTTTATGAAGAAAACCCTAAATGGGGTCACAAAGTGTCAGACACAACTGAAAATGACTGAACAATAACAAAAAGATTACATATGCTCTTCCATGCCTATCTTGTTTCATTTTCCCTATAGGTCAGCTTCCACTGTGTCACAGTTTTTCCTTACTAGTTAACCTTTTATCTTATAAACATACGTGTACGCACACATGCATACATATATATGTACATACATATGCATATTTCCATTTCTTGTTGTCCAGTTGTTCAATCATGTCCAATTCTTTGTGACCCTGTACATGGTTTTCCTGTCAAAGATACTGTAGTGGTTTGCCATTTCCTTTTCTTTTCTTTTCTTTTCTTTTCTTTTCTTTTCTTTTCTTTTCTTTTCTTTTCTTTTCTTTTCTTTTCTTTTCTTTTCTTTTCTTTTCTTTTCTTTTTTTTTTGGAGGGGCAATGAGGGTTAAGTGACTTGCCCACAGTCACACAGCTGGTAAGTGTCAAGTGTCTGAGGCTGGATTTGAACTCAGGTACTCCTGAATCCAGGGCCGGTGCTTTATCCACTGTGCCACCTAACCGCCCCTGCCATTTCCTTTTCTAGTTCGTTTATAGATGAGGAAACTGAGGCTAATATGGTTAAGTGACTTGCCCAGGGTCACAGGGCCTAGTAAGTGTTGGAGGTCTGATTTGAATTCAGGACTTTCTGACCTAGGCCTAGAGCTTTAACCAATGAGCCACCCAGCTGACTCCAATATATTTCAATACATCATATACATGCATTCATGCATGCATGTATATACATACACATACACATATACACTTGATAGATAGATAGATAAAGTAGATAAGTAGATAGGTATAGATATATAGTATTTCTCAGGATAAGCAAATTTTGTGCTACTTCATCTTTAAAATCAAAGTATTATCCATTGTACTAGCAGGATTACTTTAACTTAAAATTATTTCCTGTTGGACAAGTGACCACCCCTTATCCTTGAAGGGTAGTATACTGTGTTAGGTTGAATAAAGATAGAATAGGGAAAATGAATTAAACTTAAGAGTTGAAGGAGTCCTTGGCAGCCACATAGTTCATTCCATAGATTGATGTGTTAATCTCCTATAAACACCACTGTAGTCAACCTCTAGCTTCTGATTATACATATCCAGGAATGGGAAATTCATTATAAGACATCCCCTTCCATTATCATACAGCTGTTGTTATTATATATTCGTTATTTATGGTAAACAAAAATCTGCCTCCTTGAAATTTCAAACATTGAAATTAGGTCTACCCTCTGGAACTTTATTGTTGTTGGGTCACTTCAGTTATGTGGAATTCTTTGTGACTACATTTGCGGTTTTCTCTACAAAAATACAGGAGTGGTTTGCCTTTTCTTACTCCAGCTCATTTTACAGAGGAGGGACTAATGCAAACAGGTTAAATGATTTGCTCAGGGTCACGTAGCTAGTAAGTGTCTGAGGTAGATTTAAACTCATAAATGTGAGTCTTCTTGAATTCAACCATAACCCTCTATCCACTGCACCATATAGCTGCCTTCTGGAATTCTAGCATAGCAGATATCAAAAGTTTTAGAGTCAAGAAGACCTAGGTCCAAATCCTTCAATACTATCAGCATCAAGACCTCAGATGAGTCATTTAAATTCTAGAAGTGCCAGTTTCCTTATCTTTAAAATGGAACAATAGCACTTACCTGGTGCTCTTCTTTTAAATCTCCAAAAAAAAAGTGTATGCAAAGTGCTCTGCAATCCTCAAAGTGGCATATAAATATAAGCTATTGTTTCATAAAATGAATCTCACCCCTCTTCAGTTTTTCCAGTTACTTTGACATGGCTATCCTGTTCCCTCAAAATTTTCTTCAGGTAAAGTATCTCCATTTCCTTCAACTATTCTTCATATGTAATCGTTTTTACATCCTAATCATCCTGGTCATTCTGCTGTTGAAAATTAAATATAGTTTTTATTTGCCTGTCTCCTCCAAAAAAAATAATAAACAGATCAGAGAAATCTATTTTATAATTCCTCCTACAATTTGTTTCCATATCTGTCCTCCTATGAACTAAACATATCAGAGAACATAATGTCTCCTACAGGAAAAACCAGATTGGAAACAGACAGGAAAAAAAAACAGATTAGAAACAGACAGGAAAAACAGAATACCAATTTATTTTGTCCCAAGAAGGAATAGCATGATCATTATGGAGAATCCTTCCAAAGGAGCTCAGATACTCCCTCTTTCTGTGGGTATATAAGGTTTTTTTGCTTACTGGTTACAGCATAATGTCAGTTTCATTAGAATGATACAAATCAACCCAAAACCAAATGTAAATTAGTTAAACGATACAAATCAGTTTAACAGTTCAATTTAAAGCAGATACTTTGACTAGATTATGTGAAAACAGGAAGGATTTTATCAAAGACAATGATGCCTAGATATTCTCTTGGAAAGAAGATAGTGAATGGGGCATTTTCATTTATTTACTCTCTTGAGGAAAGAAGTTAGTAAATAGGGACTTATTTGAAAGCTATCTGGGTTCAGCTTGGAGCTTTAATCTAAGGGCATTTTTCACCTGTTAATCCAGGGTCTTATCAAATCCATTTGGATAATAAGGCAGTTCCATCAAATCCGGGTGATCCATACATTCATATTAACACTACCTTGGATGTCCTTCAGTTTTTTCAAAAAAAAAAAATTATCTTCCCATCATAAAATTGGGACACCATAAATGAACACAGTATTTTACAGGTGATTTGACAATGTCAATGGTGACAAGACTATCATGTCTAGCATATTTTTCCTGGGCCTTGCCCAGCTACTTCTACTATCTAATAAATCTTAGGGTATTGGACATTTGCAAGTGTTCATTGGTAAGGCTATTTGAAAAGTTCTCCCTTTGGTTGTGCTTTTTTAAAGTACCACTATATGAAAATCCAAATGTATAAACTGCTTACTTCAGCAGAACTTATATGAACAATGGAACATATCAATTTTTAGGGCTGGCTTTTGATCATAGGATATAGCATTCGAAGAGTATTTAGCAATCATCTAATATAAACCCCTCATTTTACAAAAAAAAAAAAATAAGAAACGAAAAGAAGTTGAGGGACAGAGGTGTTATACTATTTGTTCAAGACCACTCAGGTAATAGATATATAGAAATGGGATTTAGATCCAGGGTCTCTTACTTTAGCAACAACCTTGTTTTCTCTGACAACTTCATTTACTGTGGCAATTTTCCATACACAGTTTTGCATACTCGCACTTTCATGCTCTTTTATCCATTCTCCCATAATCCAGCTTGCTAAATCAAATTTTTGATCCTTTCGATAGCATACTTTAACTCAGTATTATAATAACTAGACATTCATAGCTTCAATTACTGATATATCAACTACCAGTGGCCCATAAAAATCCATATTCATAATTTGTTTGGAAAGAAAATGCATGGAAAAAGCAGGGAATAATACAAGGTAATGCAGGTATTCCTTCTGTTAGAAACACTTATAGCAAAAGTATAAAATGTGTAAAAGTCCTATACATTCATATTGCCAATTTCACATTACTCCTTTCCTTTACCCACATGAAACTTATGGTAAAGCAACCTAGTTGTCTAGGGGTCAATGATGTCACCCACTATCTAGCATAAGTAGTTCTCTGAACTATTATCTCTTCCCTACCACCTTTTTTCTTCTTCCTCATGTATATTTTACATATGTTGTGTTCTGCCATCTTGTTCTTTTTCATTGCTCATAACCCAATTAATTCTAACTCAGGTGGAGAGAACATTAAATTAGAAATCAAACTATCTAGTTTCAATGTAGCCACTAACAAGCTGTATGATCTTGGGGAAAGTCATTTGATTTAACTTTTTGGGCCTCCCTAAGTCCCCTCAATTCTAAAAGTATGGGGTTGAATGATACAATTTCTAAGGTTTTCTACAACATTAATATCTTATAATTTTTCTTCCCTTGTACACATCTACTCTTCAGATCCTTCCTTTACCCTTGCTCTGAGCTCTTGCCCAGTTAGCATTTTCTTTTTTTTTAATTCTCTATTCCTCTTTTTCTTTGTTCTATTTGTGAGTCAAAAGATGGCTCTAATCATGCCTGATAAGTATAAGAGCAGTCCTATTGATGCACCAAGGAAAAGAAAAGGCTTTTGATTTGAAATGAGACATGATAATAAGACATAACAAAGAACCAGTGCCATCTACCTGTAAAACCCTTTAATGTGTCCACTAGTCCCCTTCAGAAATATCACAAATGTTCTCATCTCCATTCCCATCTTCTCTAATTAAGCCTACTTTTTCTCAAGCACTAAAATTCAAGAGAAATGCTAAAAACATTTCATGTGATGTAAGTAGATGCTATCGTCTACTGTGTTTGTTGGAAAGAACACTGGGTTGAGTCAGAAGTCCTCAATCCATTATTGGCTGTATTATGCGGCCTTAACAAGTCATACGTTTTCTCAGAAGATTCCTATTTCTCTTCTGCAACATGGGCCTAATAATCCCTAACCTCTGTAACTGAGAAGATTGTGGTAGGATTCAAGTGAAGTGTATTTGAAAACCAACTGCTACAAAACCCTAATTAATATAAACTCTCTCATTCAGAATCAAGTCAAACCCTTAAATTCTCTACCCACTCAGTAACAGAGTTTTCACCTAGGAATTTTCTTCACCTTATAGTCTACTCTTCTGATTGGTGAATCCTTAGCCTATCTTGATTTATCACAAGGGACCTCAGGCATGCTTACTTCACTCCCAGCACAAATCACCTTCTATATTTCTCCACCATCTATCAGGACTTACTCAAAATTGTGTAAACTCTTCTCCCTTTTGCTCCATGTTCCCTAGTTCCCTTTTATGTGTTGGCTTCCCCTATTAGGATGTAAGATCCTTGAGGAGGGGTATTGTCTTGTTTGCTTATATCTGTATCTCCAGTGCTTATCCCAGTTTCTGGAACATCCTAACTACCCAATCAGTGCATTATCTATCTTTCTTGTCTAGTTAACAATTCTTCTCCACCTTTTGAGATGTATTCCTGAATGCATTAAAAAAAAATGATCACCTGGTAACTAACATTGTTGTGAGTTGACTCTCCAAACGTGGCTACTCTGGTCCTTCTGTAACTGAAAATTTGTCACCAGTCTCATACTCCAAGCTTTTCCAACTTGAGAGAAACTGACATGTGATCTACCATGATGGCCTTTAAGAACCCAGAGTCCAGCAGCTAGGTGGTGCAGTAGATAGAGCACCGGCCCTGAATTCAGGAGGACCTGAGTCCAAATCCAGCTTCAGACACATGGCACTTACTAGCTGTGTGACCCCGGACAAGTCACTTAACCCTCATTTTCCCTTAAAAAACAAAAACAAAACAAAAACAAAAACAAAAGAACCCAGAGGCCACTTGTAAAAGATGCTGAAGCATCAAAATAGAGCTTAAGTATAAGATTTGTCTATATAGAATCATAGAATAATGAATCTAAAAATGTAAGGGAAGCTCAAAGCCAACTAAATCTAACCTCTTCATTTTACAGTTAGGAAACCTCAAGCCATATTGTTCAAGGTCACATAGACAGTGTGAATCAGAGATGGGGTTTGAAGCTGGGCTCGCTAGATCCAGAACCAGTGTTCTTTTTTGACTGTACCATTTTCCCCCTGTGGGGAAATGCATTCTGAGTCACAATCAATCAATTTTCCCATAAACTTTTAGAACATGACCTGCTTGTAAGTTTGGAACTGTTTATGCTTAATCCAGCGCCAAATTGAGGTATACAGATGGCATGTGTTATGGGAGATCAGTTGTTCCCGGGATGCAAGGTTAACTTGAGATGTGCCATGGGTGCCCGTGGCCCAAATGTGTGCAGAGAGCTGGCAGAACTCAGCAAGTGGGCCAGGTCCAAACTCCCAAGACACATGAACTGATTGGTTCTGCTCAGAGTAAGGAGGAGGGCTTCTGGCTGAGTCTCACTCCTTTTCCCAGCAGGTGAGCCACACAGGGAGTGGAAGATGGCCTGGAACACTGCCACAAGCACCTCCTTGCAGCTGGAAGTTCTGGCAGGAAGCTGGAAGATGGGAGCTCCCCCGTGGGCACCAAGCTTTTCATTATTCCTGGAGCAGCTGTCTTGCGTGAACTAAATGGGGTGAGTCAGCAGAGCAGGCACTGTGACGAACATCTGGGCTTGGTGCTGACCTGTTGCCTCGGCCAGTTGGGGAGGTGTTCCCATGCTCCTCCAGGGCCCGTTAAGCTCAAGAGCATTTGATTGTTGTAATTACCTGGGAACCATTGGACTAATCTGCACATATAACACACAGTGCTGGAGAAATTATTTCTGGGGAGTGATGAATGGCAGCTGTTTAACTGTTCAGAGAAAAAAGGTGGTGCAGCTTAATATTGGCCAGGAGCCCAGCCTGGACAACCATCAGTGCCTTTCAAAACAGCATTAAAAATAACACTTGGAAGGTATCTTATCTCTCTGATCTACAGAAACCCATCAGGAAAGTACAAATATCCCCCCTTCCTATTTTTCCTAATGGGGAAACTGTGGCATGGGGAGGTTAAAAACTTCAACTAGTTGAAAGTGCTAGTCAAATCCTCAAGGATGAGGGTCCTGGGTTTATAGGCTAAAACAGTATAATGCAATTCTATCATATATATATATATATATATATATGATAATACAACCCTAGATTCACTGAGTGATTTAGCAACACAGTGTACTCTCCCCTACATTAGCTTATTTTGTCTGATTCAAATATTTTCCATCTTACAAATGAGGCAAGGGTATCTCAGAGAGATAAATGGCCTGCCAAAATTCACAGTGCTGGCAAGCAGTAGGGCTGGGATCTTCTGACTCTTGTGACTGGAGATGCTTTTCAGCTATATCCCGTTGCCTCATCAGTGAGGGAGAAGGAAAGAGAAAAACAAAAACAAAAACAAAACCTCAAGAACAACTGAATGATGCCCTTTGTAGGTAGAAGTTTAAGTCCATCAGCTTTCTGGAAGGTACTATTCCCCTATCTCCAGGTTCCCCTTTTGTGACAATGGTGATATCATCCCAGGATTCAGGGATGGAACCCAAAAGGGACAATTCCTATACACACAATGAAAAAGTTAACTAATCAGACACATCATACGCAATTCAGTTAAATGGAGAGTTATTAAGTGCCTGAAGGTCAGCAAGTTGTTGCATTGGGCTTGTAATCCCATCTTCCTGAGTTCAAATATGATCTCAGACACTTACTAGTGGTGTGACCCTGGGCAAGTTACTGAACCCTGTTTTCCTCTGTTTGCTCATCTATAAAATGAGCTGGAGAAGAAATGGCAAACTACTTCAAGCATCTTTGACAAGAAAACCCCAAAACGGGGTCATGGAGAGTTGGATATGACTGAGATGACTGAACAACAAATATTAAGTGCCTACTCTGTTCAAGGTACTGTGCCAGGAGCTGAGGATGCAAAAATAAAAATGAAACTTCCTACCCTCAATGAGTTTCCATTCTGCTGAGGTGATACAAGTACGCAATTAAGTAAATACGTGATATATACCAGATAATATAAAGTAATATAAAGATGGAGAGGGTACTAAGAAAAGGCCTGATATAGGAGGTGGCACCCAAATCATGCTTTGAAGGAAGGTAGGAATTCTAGGTTTATGGGGAAAAGACTCTTATAGTCATGAAGAAGAAAAGAAAAGGGTGTTATTTTTACAGTTATTTTATTTTTGGCCTTTGCAAACTTGAGAAAGGGGAAAAAAATGCCCCTGCAGGTTAGTTTTTGATTTTTCACAACTTCGCTGTTCTCATTTTTGGCCAGCCTCAACACTTGCCTGTATGTGACCTGACAGAGTTTAAGGTTAGCCTGACAGAATGTGCTGAAAGAATGTCGAATGAAAAGTTCGATGGTAGGCCATGCTGTGCTCACAGCCAGAGTTTTCCCACACACCTGTCCAATTAGGAATCCTGGGCCCACACTGAATAAATTACATAGCATCTCTAAGTAGGAAGGGAAAGGAGTCACTGTGAGCTCTGGCTGGGACTGTATTCCTTCTGGAACAGTGGCAAGAACACCTGGCCCCTTGACACAGTGCAGACCAGGACTCATCTGCTCCCTCCAGGTGTAGAGAAGACTCTGTGGCTGCTGTGAATGATGTCAGTGTGCCTTCCCCCTGGTAGCCTGACTCTAGAGTGGTGAAATCCCCACTTTCTGATGGTTTGAATGCTAGAAAAATACAGTCACAATCTAAATACCTCTGAATGGGTTTTCTACATTGCAGTCTATGAGATATAGTCTGGGGTATTTAGCTACTGGGTAGAAGAGAATTTCACATTACAGCTAATTCAGGGTTACACTCCATGCCACTGGTGAGGGAGGGAATATGGTAGAGTAGAATTACTTTTGGATGAGTAATTAAAAATAATTGAGTTCAAGTTAACTAACTAGCTGTGTGACCTTTGTTAAGTTAGTTAATTTCTCTATAACTCACTTTCAGCATCTATACCAAGGATTCACCCAACCTAACACCATCTTCTTCTAACTTTCCATGAATAAATTTCAGGTGGTTTGTGGACTTGGAACTCACCATTGGTTTACTTTATAATTTTGTCTATTTTATTCTATGCATTCACTCACTCATTCATTCATTCATTCATTCCTTTTGTTAAGGCTAAAATTCTAGCTAAACTATCTAAAATATCTAATGAGTGGTTGCCAATAAATTATAAGCTTTAGAAAGAGTTAGGCTTTTAAGCATTTATTAAGGAGAATAAGAATTTGGTAAAGAGAGAAAGAAAGGCCTATATTTATCTATCTATTAAAAGGAGAGAGCATTCCTAGCTGCACTCTCCTCCAGAGTCCACAGGAAAAAACCTGAGTCAGAGTGCCAGGCTCCTCCTTCTTCTTCCTGCAAGCAAATGTCACTTCCTGACACCAAAGAAAAGATGCATGGTCTTGCCTTCAAAGACCTTCACCTCATGGCAGAGCTATTCTACAGTAAGTCTCCAGCAGGTAGCGTCATTCCAATCGTTATACTTTGTTTATTTGTTCATTCATTCGTTTGCTCATTCGCTCTTTTGTTCATTCATTCACTTATTCAGATATTCATTCATTCATTTATTTAATTTATTTATTTGTTGGTTGGTTGGTTGATTGATTTGTTTATTTTTGGTGAGGCAATCAGAATTAGGTGACTCGTTCAGGGTCACATAGCTAGTAAGTGTCAATTGTCTGAGGCTGGATTTGAACTCAGGTACTCTTGACTCCAGAGCTAGTACTCTATCCACTGAGCCACCTAGCTGCCCCTTATTCTATGTATTTAAACAAAATTATCCTCATATAGGGTCCCTCAGAGTTACCGTAGGGCCATAGGAGTACAAAACCCAAAAAAAGGCTATGAATCCCACAAATAAGATAATGTTATATATCTTAGCTTAAAAAGAGAGACAAAGCATTTAGTAAGCATCTACCATATACCAGGCTAAGTTCTTTATAAATATTACCTCAATTGCTTCTCACAACAATCTTGGGAAGTAGGAATTATGCTCATTTTACAGTTGAAGAAACTCAATCAAACAGATGTTAAGTGACTTCTTCAGGGTTACACAGGTAGTAAGTGTCTGAGGCTGTACTGAAACTTAAGTCTTCCTGACTTCAAGCTCAGTGATTTATCTACTGCACCACCTAGCATTTGTTGTTGTTGTTCAGATGTTCTTAGTTGTTTAGTTGTCTAAATCTTTGTGAATCCATTTGGGGGTTTCTTGGCAAAGATACTGGAGTGGTTTGCCATTTCCTTCTCCAGCTCATTAGAAAGATGAGGAAACTGAGCCAAACAGGGTTAAGTGACTTGCCCAGGTTCACACAGCTAGTCAGTGTCAGAAGCCAGATTTGAAATCAGGAAGATGAGTCTTCCTGATTCCAGACCTGGCCTCTAGCCACTGCACCACCTACATCTAATGTTACAATAGAAAATGATCTGAGATCAGAATGAGAAGACCTAGGTTTTGTAAAGATTGGAATGACACTACCTGCTGGAAACTTACTATAGAAAAGCTCTTCCATGAAAGGAAGGCCTTTGAGGGCAAGGCCATGCGGCTTTTCTTTGGCGTCAGGAAGTGACGTTTGCTGGTGGGAGGAGGAAGGGGGAGCTGGGCGCTCTGACTCACTCTCGTTCCTTTGGACTCTGGTGGAGAGCGGAGCAAGAAATGTGCTCTCCCTTTAATAGATAGATGAATGTAGGCCTTTCTCTCTTTACCAAATTCTTATTCTCCTTAATAAATGCTTAAAAGCCTAACTCTTGCTAAAGCTTATAATTTATTAGTGACCACTCATTAGATATTTTAGACAGACTAGCTAGAATTTTAGCCTTAACAGATGGCTGACCACGAAGAGGAAAGCTGAACCTCACTCTTCTGATCTTCTGGTAGGGTAAGAAATTTCCCCTACCCTGTCCCTTTAAATCCAAAGTACTGCTGAATTGCCAGGTGTTTTCCCTTTAAATTTTTTCAAATGGACCTTTTAAACTCCCTAATTACCCTATTTTTGAGATAAGATCATGTTAATGCTTTGTTTTTGTGGATTTTCTATTTTTATTTTTATTTTTGTTGCAGGAGCCAGCAAGGTGCTCATCCCCCCCCTCTCCCAGCCATGCTTTTTCAGAGAAAACTCTGATTTCTGTGGCTTTTCCAAGTTCTAACACTAATTGTTGCTCTAATTTTGCGTGCCTGGAGGCAACAACCCAACCTCTAGAAGCTTTTAATCCCCTAGCACCTGGAGGCAAAGTGGGGGAAGGGGAATCCAGGCCTGAGTTCAAAATCAAGTCTGATTCAAATTGCCCTGGTCCCTCCCCTCCACTCCAGACCCCACCTTCTACCCCTCCCTTGGCCAAGCACCTTGATTCCCCTGCCCTGGAAGTCCAGAGATCTAGTGCACATGCCCAGCTTTCTCTACCTGCCTTTGCAGCTTCAGGCTCAGCCCTTCCCTGGCCTGGCTGTGCTTCTGACTCAACCTTAGAAAGCCCTTTAAATACCAGATATTCTCATTTTGCTCATAATTTTGCTAATCTGCTTTTGTCTTTAATTAGTAACTTCATAAAGCATGATGATGAAAAGACTGACAGACAATATAGAGGGGTTAAAAAAGAAAAACTTAAGCTGAATAAGAATGACAATTATCAACATAGTTCAAGACTCCATTTCTTTTGCCATGGAAAGGTACATATTTTACAGAAATGTAGAAGTAAGCAGCAAGGTATTGATATAAGTATTGGGGATTTTAGATACCGGAATCAAAAGTGTTCTGAATTCACGCAGAGCAATCGTATCAGTTCAGAGGTTACATAGGATTTCTATACTATTACATGTACATTGAAATTAATGATATAGGTTTATTTTCATGATTTTGAGATTGTGTTTTATACTTAGTTTTTAAAACAAGGAGAATTTTTGTAAAAGCTTTTTATAGTCACGTGATAAAGTTTACATTTTATAATACTCTTATTAATATTAAGTTCATATTCATTTAGATTTCCATAGTTTGAATTTCATTGTCTTTTATTGTTGCATGTGTATTTTCTTCTATTCATTCATCTATCTCTAATTTTGAAACATTGCAAGATGGTTTTGATTTCATAATACAATGTTAATTCAGGGAGTATTGTGCTCCCATATTCTGAGTTGTTTGTTTTTGTTATTTTTTCTCAACTGATTATTTGATCAAACTCTTTAAAGCATTTCCCGGGCAAATTGGTTGCCATGGCAAGTGTAAATTGATTCTAGAAGTACTATTTTTGATAAGCATATTCCAAAAAAAATAAAAGAGTTGAACATTTGTAAAAGTTTTCTTTTTTCAAAAAAAAAGTTTTCTTTGAGATTGTGTTGGGCTTTAACTTGTATTTAAATGTGTTGTGATTTTTCACAAAAGTAATTGGATACTTATTTTAAAAAAGGTATTATTTGAAATTGTTGCATAATTATATATTATATTCTGAATCAAGATGTACTCACATTTTTTGCAATCATTTATTACCCTTAATTTTTAAAATCCATATGAGACTTGGATTATGGGAACTTATCATTTAAGACATTAATTGCCTTTATTCTGAGTTATCAGATGCCAGTTGGCCAAGATGCCATCCAAACACAAGAGGAATACATGCAAGAGCAGACACTGAACTGTCACATGAGGAGAGACATGCATGAAGTCAAGGTATGGCCGAGGGAACGGCTTTTGACAAATGTTGAGGTTGGATTCTCTTTGTTTAATATTTTTTCTTTACCCCCACAATACTGCACAGATGGCTGGAAGTTTTGATCCCACCCATCTCACTTCTACACCTGGCTTCTATGCTCCCTCCTATATGCCTGATACCATGGACATCTCAATCCCATGCATCTGATTAAGTCTGACTCAGTTTCCTCCAATATGTTCAGTGGCATGGACATATATTCCATCCACCTATTTTAAGACTGGCATACTGCATAGCTAGAACAATAGTTCAAGTGTGGGAATGCTCATATCCCATCATTTCTCTGTTCTTTTATGGTGACCCCCATAATTATCTCAGGTGTCATGATAAATACAGTGTTGAATTTGGCCTTGGCACCTGTTACCAATTATATTATATTTTTTAATTTCTCATAATGGCATGAGGATAATTAGGCAGATAATGCAAAAAGTGATGAAACAAAGATAAAACTTATTTTTAAAAATTAATATCAGAGCAATAGTCTTCTCAATTTACCCTCCATAAGGGGGGAATATAGTAATATTAATTTTAAAGAATGTTTCAATTTTTGTTTTATTATATGTTTCATGTGTAACAACTAAGATTCTGAATTCTCTTACACATGTTTTTGAGAAGTTTAATTGTTTGATTTGATTATTGGCAAAGCTATTTTAAAGTTGTGTTAAGGTCAATTTTGTAGGAAATTTTCCTGGCTGATTACCAGCATCCACACATCAACCCCTGAAAAGACTTCCATTCCATGGCTACACCTAGAGGACATCTGAGAAAAGACTTTCAAAGACTTTAAATGAACAGTTTTGTTTTGTTGTTGCTTTTTTTTTTCTCTTTTCTCTTTCTGTAATAATATACACCATCTGTAACATGTACTCTCTGCAGAGGCCCTCCCTTTGCAAGACCAATGTCAAAGTGTCAGTTAATGAGGACAAAAAATTGCCCCTCTAGACAAAATTTTCCTCTCTTCCTTTTCTATATTGTTATTAACATATTGTTAGTTAGCATAGGTTATTATATTCTGTTATTTTTGACTGTTTCACCAAAGAAACACCCCGTTTCTGGAGGAAACAAAGGGGGGACTATTGGAACGATTGGAATGACGCCACCTGCTGGAGACTTACTGTAGAAAAGCTCTGCCATGAAAGGAAGGTCTTTGAGGGCAAGGCCATGCGACTTTTCTTTGGCATCAGAAAGTGACGTTTGCTGGTGGGAGGAGGAAGGGGGAGCCAGGCGCTCTGTTTCGCTCTCTTTCCTTTGGACTCTGGTGGAGAGCGGAGCAAGAAATGTGCTCTCCCTTTAATAGATAGATAAATATAGGCCTGTCTCTCTATTTTTACCAAATTCTTATTCTCCTTAACACATGCTTAAAAGCCTAACTCTTGCTAAAGCTTATAATTTATTAGTGACCACTCATTAGATATTTTAGACAGACTAGCTAGAATTTTAGCCTTAACACTTTTAACCCTGAATCTAACATTTATTAACTGTATGACTTTAGGGAAGTCATAATCTCCTGTGGGCCTCAGTCCCCCATGATGAAGTAGAGTTAGATTTCCTAGAAGGCCTCTTCCAACTCAAAAAGTTCCATGGTCTTTAATCAATAAATGTTGAATTAAATTGGATTGAAAGCATCCTCAAATCAGCAAGTAGGCAAGACCAAAAGCAATGACAGACAAAGAGCAGATGGACCTCGGTTCACCCTCTGGATTCTCTCTATGATGCTCTCTTTAGAGGCCATGTCAAAGGAGAATGGAACTGTTTTGCAGTGAGCATCTTCTGGTACTTTATTAACTAAAATCTCTTGGGTTTACAAAAAACTACTTTATATTGAATTCTGTAATACATGCATAGCTACGATGGCAGATTGAGGGATAAAAGGGAAGATGAAAGTATTAGGGGCCTAGGGAACAGTCTACATGCATCTTGCAGTTCTCCACCATCCCATATAGGAGGTCTCTTTATACAGTCTGTACTCAATAAATGTTAAGAGGCTGGAACTTTGGTCATTTTGAGTTAGTCTTTTGAGAAAAGGGATATCATCCCATGATTTAGTTGTGTATTTGTGGGGCAAGAGAGGTTCAGAAAAGAAATGCAACCATCTGGCCAGGGATTTTAGAAGCACAATCTTTCAAATCTTTCAAAAAGATTCAGAAATTCTTATTATTCAGAAAAAAATTCAAAGCAGCTTGAATATAGACTGCACAAAAATATAACTTGCTTATAATGAGATCTAGGTGGTGCTATGTATAGAGTGCTAGACCTAGAGTCAGAAAGACTTGAATTCAAAGACAGCCACAGACACTAGTTATGTGACCCTGGACAAGTCACTTAACTCTCTTCACTTCAATTTTTTCATATGTAAAATGAGCTAGAGATGGAAACGGCAAACCACTCCTATATCTTTGCTAAGAAAACTTCAAATGGGTTCACAAAAAGTTGGCCATGACTGAAACAACTGAATAAAAAAAAAAGTAAATCTCTTTTAATTGAAAAAATCATAGAAAACTACACTGAAAAATTATTAAACAATAGTATTTTGGTTCTATGAAAACCCCTTGGTTTTTATCAGTATGGGCATTCATCAACCAATGCAGATCATAGGGGGTAGCTAGGTGGTTCAGTGGATAAAGCACCAGCCCTGGAATCAGGAGGACCTGAGTTCAAATCCAGATTCAGACACTTAATGCTTACTAGCTGTCTGACCCTGGACAAGTCACTTAACCCTCACTGATTTTCCAGATTCAGAAGCCAGTTATGTATTTATGTGCTTAAATGCATCGCAAATTTAAGCCCAAGTTATGTTATTTGTAATAAAATTTAAATGAATACTTCATTACCGATACATGTATTCTAGCAATATATGTTAAAACTTAGGCTTTGAGAATGATTTCAGAAATGCCTGGAAAGACTTATATGAACTAATGTATAGTGAAATGAGCAGAACCAGGAGAAGATTGTGCAGAGTGATAGAAATATTGTTTGATGAAGAATTGTAAATGACTTAACTATTCTCAGCAATACAATAAGACAATCTCAAAGGACTAATGATGAAGCATATTATTCACCTCCAAAGAAAGAATTGATATTGATTAAACCCAGACTGAAGCATGCTAATTTTTTACTTTCTTTCATCTTTTTCTTTTACTTTTTTTTATACAAAATGACTAATATGAAGCTATTTTACATAATTCTACATGTATAACCTGAGGCTTATTGCCTCAGTGAGGGTCAAAGGGAGGGAAAGATTATAACTCAAACTTTAAATAAAAGTGTATATTAAAACAAAAATTAAAATTAAAAAAACCCCTAGACTTTGGAAGATTATTTGGGAGGCCCCTACCTCTTATGGAACTTTTCCAAGCAAGTTTAAGTAGATGTCACCTTTTCCTTTTATTACATTTTCTGGTAATAAGCCTTAAAAAAATCCCACTACTCTTTAAGTTTGCTTAATGTAATAAGTGCTTGATAATTATTTCTTCTTGATGATATTGGTGAGGGAATATTTACTTCAATAAATGAATGAGTCATAGTTTCTTCTATTGGCAATCATTTTCAAAGCACTGATTGATTCATGTTTTACATCTCTGCCCCTGCCCTTTTTCCCATTTTTTTCTTCACTTTATCCAGCTTCTTATGATGAGGCTACAATAATATTACAAAGAAGAAATGGCTTCTGCAACATATTTCTTTTTCATCCTTCATTGCTAAAGGGCTGAAAATATTGTGTTGACAGAAATCAGAGAACTTCACATTTAACTAAAAAGTGATAAATAGAAATAGCAGCCTATTAGTACAGACTTTTTAAAAAAAAATTACAAACTTAACAGACACAAACGAACAGTCATTTCTGTTATACAAAAAAGAGTTGTATTTGAAAGCCTGAGTCTCTTTTTTGGGTAGCTTACTGTTCTAAGTATTCTAAGTATATACTAAACTAAACACAATAATTGTAATACTGTCCTACTTGTCTATGACTTTCTAAACTTACCTTTACCCTTTTCTGTATATTTTAAATTTGTTTCTTTTATGTAGCTTTCTTGTTTTTCTTCTTTGACTTTGGAGGGGAAACATTATTATAAGTACCTACCATATAAGCTACACACACACACACACACACACACACACACCCCAAACCCATATCCTTTCCTTGAAACACACAATTATAGTTGAACAAAACATATCACCCATTCACCAGGTAAGAAAACATATTGCTATTGTATATTTCTAGTTGATTGCTACTCTGCCAAGAGATAGGAAGAATGAATCATCATTCTTCTGCAATCATTATTGGTCATTGCATTGATCAGTGATCTTAAGTCTTTCAAAGTTATTTGTCTTTACATTGTTATAGCCATTGCTTTCTAAGTTATGTTTATTTCCCTTTTCTTCAGTTCATATACATCTTTCAGGTTTCACTAAACCTTTTCTCCACCTTTTGTGACAGTTCTTATAGAATAATATTTTGTTGTTGTTGTTCAGTCATTTTGTCATGTCCAATTCTTTCTGACCCCATTTGGGGTTTCTTGGCAAAGATACTAGAGCAGTTTGTCATTCCCTTCATTTCATTTTATAGATAAGGAAACTGAGGCAAATAGGGCTGATTTACCCAGGATCACACCGCTCGTAAGTGTCTGAGGCCAGATTTGAATTCAGGGCTTCCCAACCCCAGGCCTGGCACTCTATCCACTGCATCACCTAGTTGCTCAGAATAAGAATATTCTGTTACATTCCTGTACCATAATCTGCTCTATCTTTTCCAGGTTGTTGGGCTCTTCTTTTGTTTCCAATTCTTTACTAAAACAAAAAATGCTGCTATAAATAATTTTGAACATATGAGGGATCCTTTCCCTCTATCATTGATCTCGGGGGTAAAGCTTAGTAATTGTATTTCTGGGCCAAGGATTTGAACAGTTTATTGACTTTGAGGATATAATTTCAAATTGCTTTGCAGAATGTCTGGACCAATTCACAGCTCTACCAATAGTTCATTGATGTGCCTGTCCTGCCACAGTCTTTCCAAAAATTGTCATTTTCCATTGTTTTAATCTTTGTCAATCTGATGGAAGGCATCTTAATTTGAATTTCTTTTATTATTCATGATTTAGAGCACTTTCCCATATGGTTGTTGATAGCTTATATTTCTTCCCAGCACTTATGGGGAGGGAAGGAAGGTATACATTTTTAGAAAGGAGTTGTTAAAAATTCTTTCCTACACTTATGAAAAGCTTAGGACAAAATTTCAAAATAACATTATGTTCTGATTTAGACAGTATGAGAAAGCCCTGAATGAATGGGGAAAGTTAGTGAGAGTAGAGTGGGAAAATAGGAAACAAGAAAAGATTGGTATGGCCTAAGTTTATTTCTACGGTGAGAGGAAGGAAGCAATAATCTGACTTTCATGGGCCAGAACAATATCTATAATCAACCCTCAATATTAATTTTTACATTTGTATGACAATTTATACTTTGTTTTCCAAGCATTTGCATTTCTTATTTGACTCTGTCAAGCATCCTCATTAGGCAAGGTAAGTATTCTTCACCCAATTCTGTAAAGTAGGAAACTGATGATCATTAAGATTGTTATACAACCATTTAGTAACAGAGGAGACTTTTTAATAAAATAACTCATCTTCAAAAATAGTAAACAAAATAACAACTATTCCTAAAGCCACTACTTGTAAACAGAATACTGCTAGACTCTAATGGAAATTCTAAGTTTTAATAAAGCATGGTCCCTGCCTTCAGAGAGATTATAATATACCAGGGGGATATGATAACTACAGAAAGAATTTAGACATAATTAAATGGCATTATAGCACACATAAAGTAAAATATAGAATAATGCTTTAGATTTTTGTTTTTGCTTTGCATTTTTAAAGAAATATCATGTGTGTGTGGCATGAAAGGGAAGGGTCTTGCCCACTTAGGACATCATGGGAGAATTTATAGAGGAAGGGATATATGGATTGAATTTGGACAAGCAGGAATTTTAAAAAGGGAGAGTTAAGGAGGATTTCCAAGCATCACATTGGAAAAGTAGTATAAACAAACCCATGAAGGTGATTATTTATGATTATGAAGGACAGCTACATGATGCTATAATGCTTAAAATCTAAATTGTGTGGTCACCTTAAATTAGAAGCTTTAGCATCAGTCTTTGGGCATTAAGCATTTATTAAAACATACCAGGTATTCACGTGGAGTTCAGAAAATTAAGAAAAGGCCTATCTAGACTAGAGTTCCAGCCTGATTTGATTCTTTCTGAAGTCCTGTGCTACGAGCCTGCTTCAATCACAAACTCTCTTCAAACTGAGTGTGGAAGCTTTTTTATAGATCCAGAGCATAGGAGGTCCTTATACACTGCTTCAAGCTGATTGGTTAGCATCATCCAAATCCATTGGTTCACTGGACTTGAAGGTGGTCTCAAGTTGAGTTCAAAGTCTTTAACTTCTGAGAACAATACCTTCTTAAGGGCTAGTCAGCTGTGATTACAATATAGTTAACCTGAAGTAGGCTATTCAGCAGTCAATCACTGTCACTTAATTCAATCAGGTGGGCCTTTGAGCATCTGCTAAATCCCATTATTTTATCACAATGCAGTGGACACAGCTCCAGGGGCCTAGAATTAGGAAGATCTGAGTTTAAATCTCTGCTGCTAGCTCCTTCCTCCACATCCAAGATTATTTTATTTGTATCTGTTTTGTATATATATTTATATATGAAAGCTATCTCTTTCATCAGAATATAAGCTTCTTTTTTGCATTTTTTAACCTATTTTTTCAGTTACATGTAAAGATAGTTCTCAACTTTTGTTTATACAAGCTTTCCAATTTCAGATTTTTCTCCCTCCCTCCCCTCCCTCCCCCCTCCCCTAGACAGCAGGTAATCTGATATAGGTTATATAGATATAGATATAGATAAATAGATATATAATAACATTAAACATATTTCTGCATTAGTCATGTTATAAGAGAAAAATCACAGCAATGAGGAAAAACCTCAAAATAGAAAAACAACAGTACCAAAACCAAAAGAAATAGTATGGTTCATTCATCATCTATAATCCACAGTTCTTTTTTTTTCCTGGATTTGGAGATCCTCCTCCATCATGAGTTCCCTGGAACACGTCTGCATCATTGCAAGGGTGAGAAGAATACAGTCCATCACAGTAGGTCAACACACAATGTTGATGATACTGTGTACATTGTTCTTCTGGTTCTGCTCATCTCACTCATCATCAGTCCATTCAAGACCCTGCAGGTTTCTCTGAACTCCTCCTGCTCATCGTTTCTTACAGCACAATAGTATTCCATTGTATTCATATACGACAACTTGTCCAGCCATTCCCCAATTGATGGGCATCCCCTCAACTTCCAATTCCTTGCCACCACATAAAGAGCAGATATAAATATTTTTGTACATGTGGGTCTGTTTCCCCTTTCCATGATTTCTTTGGGAAAAAGACCCAAAAGTTGTATTGCTGGGTCAAAGGGTATGCACAGCTTTATAGCCCTTTGGGCATAATTCCAAACTGCTCTCCAGAATGGTTGGATCACCAAAAATGCATTAGTGTTCCAATTTTTCCATAGCTTCTCCAACATTTATTATTTTCCTTTTTTGTCATTTTAGCCAATCTGATAGGTATCAGGTGGTACCTCCAAGTTGTTTTAATTTGCATCTCTCTACTCATTTTGTTTCAAGTAATTTTTGAGTTGATTCTCTAGGATTCTTTAAGTATACCATCATATCATCTGCAAAGAGTGATAGTTTTGTTTCTTCCTTGCCTATTCTAATTCCTTTAATTCCTTTCTCTTCTCTGATTGCTAAAGCTAACATTTCTAGGACAATATTAAATAGTAGGGGTGATAATGGACATCCCTGTTTCACCCCTGATCTTATTGGGAAGGCCTCTAATTTATCTCCATTGCATATAATGCTTGCTGATGGTTTTAGGTAGATACTGTTTATTATTTTAAGGAAAGCTCCACCGATTCCTAAGCTCTCTAGTGTTGTTATTAGGAATGGGTGCTGTATTTTGTCAAAAGCTTTCTCTGCATCTATTGAGATAATCACATGATTTTGGTTGGTTTTTTTACTGATGTGGTTGATTGTGTTAATAGTTTTCCTAATGTTGAACCAGCCCTGCATTCCTGATATAAATGTTCACCCCTCCTTTCTGATTTATCCTGGTGATCACTTGCTGTAATCTCCTTGCTAATATCTTATTTAAGATTTTAGCATCAATATTCATTAGGGAAATTTGTCTATAATTTTCTTTCTCTGTTTTTGCTTTGCCTGGTTTTTGTATCACCATCATATTTGTGTCATAAAACGAATTTGGTAGAACTCCTTCTTCACCTATTTTTCCAAATAATGTGTATAATATTGGAATTAATTGTTCTTTAAATGTTTGGTAAAATTCACCTGTAAACCTATCTGGCCCTGGGGATTTTTTCTTAGGGAATTCATTAATGGCTTGTTCAATTTCTTTTTCTAATATGGGTTTATTTAAGGATTTTATTTCCTCTTCAGTTAACCTGGGAAGTATGTACTTTTGTAAATATGCATCCATTTCATTTAGATTGTAAAATTTATTGGCATACAGTTGGAAAAAATAATTCCTAATTATTGATTTAATTTCTACTTCATTGGTGGCAACATCACCCTTTTCATTTTTGATACTGGTAATTTGGTTTTCTTCTTTCTTTTTTAATCAAATTGACCAATATTTTATCTATTTTATTGTTTTTTTCATAAAACCAGCTCTTAGTTTTATTGATTAATTCTATAGTTTTCTTGCTTTCAGTCTTATTAATTTCTCCTTTAATTTTCAGGATCTCTAGTTAAGTATCTAATTGGGGCTTCCTAATTTGTTCTTTTTCTAGCTTTTTAAGTTTCATGTCCAATTCATTAATCTCCTCTTTCTCTTTTTTATTCATGTAAGCATTTAGAGCTATAAATTTTCCCCTAAGCACTGCTTTGGCTGCATCCCATAGATTTTGGTATGTTGTCTCATTATTGTCATTATCTTGGATATAGTTATTGATTATTTCTATGATTTGTTGTTTGGCCCATTCATTCTTTAGAATGAAATTATTTAGTTTCCAGTTGATTTTCATTCTACTTTTCCATGGCTCTTCCTTACATGTAATTTTTATTGCATCATGATCTGAGAAGGATGCATTTACTATTTCTGCCTTTCTGCATTTGACTATGATGTTTTTGTGCCCTAATGCATGGTCAATTTTTGAAAATGTGCTATGTACTGCTGAGAAAAAGGTATATTCCTTTCTATCCCCATTCAATATTCTCCAGACATTTATCATGTCTAACTTTTCTAGTAATCTATTCACCTCTTTCACTTCTTTCTTATTTGTTTTTTGGCTAGATTTATCTAATTCTGAGAGGGGGAGATTCAGATCCCCCACTAATATAGTATTACTGTCTAATTCCTCTTGTAACTCATTTAACTTCTCCTCTAAGAATTTGGATGCTATGCCACTTGGTGCATACATGTTTAATATTGATATTGCTTCATTATCTATAGTACCTTTTAGCAAGATGTAGTTTCCTTCCTTATCTCTTTTAATGAGATCTATTTGTGCCTGCACTTTGTCTGAGAGAAGGATTGCTACCCCTAATGTTTTTACTTTAGCTGAAGCATAATATATTCTGCTCCAGTCTTTTACCTTTACTCTGTGTGTATATCTCTGCTTCAAATGTGTTTCTTGTAAATATCATATTGTAGGATTCTGGTTTTTATTCCACTCTGCAATTTGCTTCTGTTTTATAGCAGAGTTCATCCTATTCACATTCACAGTTATTATTACTAACTGTCTATTCCCCTCCATTCTATTTACCCCCTTTGTACTTTTCCCCCCTTCTTTCACCCTATTCCTCCTCACCAACATTTTGCTTCTTACCTCTGCTTTCCCCAATCTGTCCTCCCTTTGTATCACCCCCTCCCTTTTCTTTCCCCTTTTCTCCCTTGCTTTTGTCGTCCCTTCTATTGGTCCCCCCTTTCCCTTCCCCTTTTACTTCCCTAAAGAATGAGTGTAGTTTCTTTATCCCAATGAACGTATATGTTATACCCTCTTTGAATCAAATTTAATGAGAGTAGGGTTGAAACAATGTTCCACCTCCTTTCTTTCCCTCTATTGTAATAGGTTATTTTACCTCTTCATATGATGTAATTTGCCCCATTCCACATCCCCTTTCCTCTCCTCCCCATAGACTCCCTTTTTAACCCCTTAATTTTCTTTGTATCATCATATCAAAGACAATTTATATTTATACCCTCTGTGTAAAGTCCTTCTCTCTGCCCAAATGCATTTACAATTCTTAAGAGTTATGAGTATTATCTTCCCATGTAGGGATGTAAACAGCTTAACCTAATTGAGTAACTTTTTTTCCCTCTGTTTATCTTTTTAAAATTCTCTTGTGTCTTGTATGTTAAGATTGAATTTTCTAGGGGGCAGCTAGGTGGCGCAGTGGATAGAGCACCGGCCCTGAAGTCAGGAGTACCTGAGTTCAAATCCGGCCTCAGACACTTAACACTTACTAGCTGTGTGACCCTGGGCAAGTCACTTAACCCCAATTGCCTCACTTAAAAAAAAAAAAGAAGATTGAATTTTCTATTCAGTTCTGGTCTTTTCATCAGGAAAGATTGAAAGTCCCTAATGTCATTGAATGTCCATCTTTTCCCCTGAAAGAAAATGCACATTTTTGTTGGGTAATAGATTCTTGGCTGCAATTCAAGCTCCTTTGCCTTCTGGGATATCATATTCCAAGCCTTGCGGTCCTTTAATGTTGAAGCTGCCAGGTCCTGATCAATACTGACTGTGGCTCCATGATATTTAAATTGCTTCTTTCTGGCTGTTTGGAGTATTTTCTCATTTATCTGATAATTCTGTAATTTGGCTACAATATTTCTTGGGGTTTTCCTTTTGGGGTCTCTTTCAGGAGGTGATTGGTGGATTCTTTCAATGATGATTTTATCCTCTGATTCTATATTATCAGGGCAGTTCTCCTTAATAATTTCCTGGAATATGGTGTCTAGATTCTTTTTCTGATCATGACTTTCAGGCAGTCCAATGATTCTTAAATTATCTCTCCTGGATCTGTTTTCCAGATCAGTTGTCTTTCCAATGAGGTATTTCACATTTTTTTCTACTTTTTTCATTCTTTTGATTCTGCTTGACTGATTCCTGATGTCTCATAGATTCCTTATCTTCCAACTGTCCGATTCTAATTTTTATGGCATTGTTTTCTTCCATGAGATTATGTACCTTTTTTCCATTTGGCCAAATGAATTTTTTAAGGCATTGTTTTCTTCAGTGAAATTAATCACCTTTTTTTCCATTTGGTCAGATGAATTTTTTAAGGAATTGTTTTCTGCAGTCAATCTTTGTGCTTCCTTTTCCAAGGTGCTGATTCTTTTTTCATAGTTTTCTTGTTTTGCTTTCATTTCTCTCGCCATTTTTCTTCTACCTCTCTCAATTGATTTTTAAAATCCTTTTTGAGCTCTTCCAGGAAGGCTTTTTTGTTCTTGAGTCCAATTTACCTTCCCTCTTGAGGCTTCACATGTAGTTAATTTGAGGGTATTGTCCTCATCTGAGTTTGTGTTTGCCTCTTCCCTGTTGATACAGAAGCTCTCAATGGAGAGGGCTCTTTTTTGCTTTTTACTCTTTATTGCAGCTTGTTTATTTATTTTTTAAGTTGAGGTCTGCTCTGGGGGTACCAGGGTCCCTGTTTTGGGCTTCTTGTGCAGGGGTATAGGTGCTGTGTGACCGGCTTTTTACACTGAGGCCTTTATAGTGTGTGCAGTTTGCCGCCCTGCACTTCCTGTCTGAGCATGCTAGATCAGTGGGCCTAGTCGCTCCTATCCTGTTCGTGGCCCTCTAGCTGCAACTTGCCCTCTTGGCTGGTGCAGGTAGGTTTTTCCACAGTCCTGCTGGGCCACCAGATTTTTGAGCCAGGATCCAGGGCCCTCAGTTGTTTGGCTGTGGCCCGCAGCTTCCTGCTGACTTGCCCTGACCCCCTCAGCATTGGGCTGCTGCCCTGTGTTTCGCCTCCCTTTTGCCCTAGTCAGACTGACATTTCCTGAAGTCTTCTAAATTATCTCTGGTTGGAAGACTATGTCTCTCTGTCTCTTTGCAGGTTCTGTAGTTTCAGAATCCATCGAGAGGCTTGATTTAATGTTCTTTTTGAGGGAACAGAAGGAGAGCTCAGGCAACTTGCTGATTCCTCTCCACCATCTAGAATATAAGCTTCTTGAAGGCAAGAACTGTTGTTTTTTTCTCCTTGCTATTTAAGAGGTTTAATAAATATTTGCTGATTGGTTGATTTCTTGGTGGCATGCTGCTTTGAATGAATTTCCTGTTTGCTTTTCTTCCTTTATCCTAGTGATAGATAGAACATAGGAGGGTGGGTATGAATAATCAACTAAGCCACTCAGACAGGTATAATAAGTATCATCATTAAAGATCTCAAAAGAATGGAGAACCTGAAAAACATTGGTTATGAATCACATGGGAAGTTTCTAAACAAATCACATGTGAAAATCATGCCCCTTTTCCCTTAAATCCTGAGATCTTACTTTTTCCCTGTCACAGATAAATACAGTAGAGGCATATAAGCCAGGGAGAGGGAGGAAAGAAAGAATAGTGGTATGCTCCTTATCAACTGTTTGTGGCTTGAAGATGCAGAAAGCACTCTCCTCTCTTTCTCTCAATCCTTCTTTCTCATGGATAAAAGAAGCAACTGTCCCTAGTTCTATATTTACCTGTATTAGCTTTTGAAACCTAAATAGAGAGTTCCAGAAACATTCTGAGGCCCTCTTTTCTTCCATAGCTTTAAATGCCAACTTAAACCTTCAGAAAGCAAGGGTACTTTCTTTTGTGAGAAAATTAGCTCTTTAGCAAAGCAGAAAGAGAAGTATGGTGACCAAAGTCATGTTGGCTCTTAATTTTGTCAGAAATGAGATAAAAAAACACATCTGCACTCATTCAAAAAAAAAAAATACCGAAACATGGTGCAGGGGAAAAGAGAGAAGGACTAAAAGCAAAAACGTACTTTTTTATCCTATTAAAAGAGAAGGTTTGAAGTTACAATAGAAAGGGAGCAGATTGTGGATTTGAGCCAGCACTACAGGGCTGGGGGAGTATCTCAGCTTTGCTGTCAGGAGGAATTAGAATCTCAGTTCAGTAGGTGTTTTGCCTTTCCCTTTGACTCCCTTTCTTTCTGCTGCTGTCTTACATCTGCTCTTCAATCAGGATCCAAGTCACATAAGCATGGTGGCATCCCTTCAGCCCTAATATTTGAAAAATACTTCCCCTAAAGCAGTTTTCTCCATCTTACCTGAGACACCATTATAATCTTGGAGAAAGTCCTTGTACCCATCAAAGATATATAAACGGGCATTTGAAAACACTTAAGTTCCTCCTCCTCAACGTCTTCCTATGTTGCTTCTTCCTGAACAAAAGCTAGACTCTGGGGTGTCTGCTGCTTTGTGTAGTTGGAGTCTACGTGAGGAAAATCACTGCATGTGGCTGGGAGGTGGTGGGGGGAAGTGGGGGAGAAACTTTGTACTAGCGATATGTCAAGTCAACCAGCATGTATTAAATGTATATGTGTCAGGCAATGTACTAAGTGTTAGGGCTACAAGGAAAGGGAAAGAAAGAAAGAAAGAAAGAAAGAAAGAAAGAAAGAAAGAAAGAAAGAAAGAAAGAAAGAAAGAAAGAAAGAAAGAAAGAAAGAAAGAAAGAAAGAAAGAAAGAAAGAAAGAAAGAAAAAGAAAGGAAGGAAGGAAGGAAGGAAAGAAGAAAGGAAGAAAGGGAAGAAGGGAAGAAGGGAGGAAGAAAGGAAGGAAGAAAGAAAAAAAGAAAGAAAGAAAGGTCATTTAAAGACTTACAAATAAGCAGTGTTATATTCTTTTTTAGTTTAGTATTTCTCTTTTTATATTATTTGAGTTTCAGTCCCTCACTTGTATACAACTCTTTGGGACCCCTTACACTGGGAAGGTCCATAGGTTGTTTTTTTGGCAAATATACTGGAGTGATTTGTCATTTCCTTTTCTAGAGGATTAAGGCAAACAGAGCTACAGTGACTTACCTGGGTTCACACAGCTAGTAGGTGTCTAAGGACAGATTTGACCTCTACTCTTCCTTACTCCAGGCCCAGTACTCCATCCACTGAGCCACCTAGCTGACTCAGTAGCAAATTCATTATGTGTGAATTAGGTAGTACAACTGTTATTACTATCCCCATTTGGGAGAAGAGAAATTGAGACTCAGGAGCAGTAAAGAAATTGGGAGAAATTTAGTCAAGTGAGAGTGAGAATTAATTACTATAGCAACATAGATGAGTGTTCTGAACAATGTGTTCAGAAGCTTCCTTTTTTTTTTTTTTTTTTTGGATTACCAGATACTAAGATATTTTTGCACTCCTGAAGCAGTGAATGTGATGGTGATATGTAAATGTTATAAACATCAAAATTGCATAATATTTAAAAAATCATTATTTTATATCTTTGTGCCCTTAGACAGAGTTCTAATGCCCCATCCACATTAATGATCTGCTTCCATAGAAGCAGGGATTTGACCCAAACCAAGAAATAATTTTTAGGTCCACAAATATTCTAGACCCTCAGGGAGAAAACTTAGATAAGAATCAAACCCCTGCCATCATAGAGTTTATAGTCTATTATTGATAAAGAGGAAATATATGTGTGTGTGTGTGTGTGTACATGTGTGTGTGTGTATGGGTGTAGGGGTGGGTGGGTATGTATACATACATATAATACACACACACACACACATACACAATGTTAAGTGTCAGAAAGTTACAACAGAGACTTCTCTGTGAAATTTCAGAGGGGAAAGCATTACTTATCATACTCAGTAGAGAAGGTTTCCCAGGGGAAGTAGCACTTGAGTTGGGACTACATAGAATAGGTAGAAATTCCAAAGGCAAAGAGAGTAGGAGAACTTTCTTGGTGTGATGAGTTGTGGGAGCAAAAACACAAATGTAACAGATCACAATAAATGTGGGAAATACTGGAGGAAATGAGCAGAGAAATATCCAATATGGGATGACTGTAGGCATTGTCCCAGGATACTGACATCCAGGAGGGGCCATATTTCCTCCTTGCAAGGGACTGATACATTGGAGTAAAGGAAAGATTTCTTTCTTCCCACAGCAGCAAGTAACAATTTTGAATCCCCTGATACTGCTCTGAGCAGAGACAGCTAACTTTAACCTTTCCTATCACCATCCTGACTCTTCCCTGAAGAAATAATATTTGGAAAAAGCCACCCTAATCCATCAGGGCAACTTGGACTGCTCATCTTTCATCTGGCTTGGTAACCTGTAACATGGTGGACACCCACCTGGGATCAGTGGCTTCTGGGTATCCTAGAAGAATCTCTTTTGCTCAACTCTAGCTCTGAATTTTCCCCAGGTATGCTTATGCTTATGGATTAGAGGGTAATTTCTTTTGATAGCAGATCAGAGTCCATGAAAGGGAATGGTATCAATCAATCATCAAGTATTAATTTAAATAGGCACTCTAGGCCAGGAAATGTGCTAGGGGCTGGGGTTACAAAGACCAAAAAAAGAGAAATAATACCTGCTCTCAAGGAGTTTACATTCTATCTAGGGAGATAAGAAGTGTATGTATGTATGTATGTGTGTATGTATGTATGTGTGTGTGTATGTATGTGACCACGTGTATACATGTATGGTTGTGCACTTATATGTGTAAATAAAAATATATTCAGAATAGATACAAAATAAATACAGGGGAGGAAAATCACCTGACTTTGCCACTTGATAACTGACAAATAACTTATCTTAGTAGTTTTCTATCCTAAATTTCAACTAGTTATGCTGGAATTTTAAGGTGACTTCCCCAATACCCGTTCAACTATATGATTTATAAAGTCTATTCAAATTCCAACATTCTCTGATTTTATGGACTATCCCACTCTTAGTTTTAGTTGGTTTTATGGCTATACTGATTAGGGCTCTGATATTGATCCATTAATTTATTTGACAATAATTTTGCCTACTATGTGCCACATGTTATAATACTAAATTTTTGAGGAACATAAATTTAAAAAAAAATAGAAACTGTAAACCTAACCATTTTGGAGAACAGTCTGGAATTATGCTCAGAGTCAAAAACTATGTATACCCCTTTGACCCAGCAATAGCACTATTAGGTCTGTTTCCCAGGGTAGTCAGGAAAAATTGAAAAGAACTTATATGTTCTAAAATGTTTATAGCAGCTCTCTTTGTGTTAACAAAGAACTAGAAATTGAAGGGATGTCCATAAATTGGAGAATATCTGACCAGGTTATGGTATGTGATTGTGATGGAATACTACTGCACTGTAAGAAATGATGAACTTGTTGATTTTAGAAAAAAAATAGTAAAACTTGCATGAAATAATGAAACATGATGTGAGCAGAACCAAAAGAATGCTGTATAAAGTAATAGAAATATTGTTCCAAGAATAATTATTAACCAAGTTATTCTGAGTATTATCAATACTCAAATCAACTATAAAGGACCTATGAAGGAAGATGCTATCTTCTTCTAGAGAAAGAATTGACAAATAGGACTATACATAATATGATTTTACGTACATTTATAAATATGTATCAAATGGTTGCCTTCTTTAGTATGAAGTGGGTAGAGAGGGAGGGAGACCAGAACTTAAAATGTAACAAAAATAATAAATTTAATTATTTTTAAAAAGTATTATTCTAGAATTCAAAAGCCTACATTGTACTGAATTGGGGGTGGGGGTAAGGGAGGGACTGGAAGAGAAGAGTAGGATAACAATGTAGACAAAGATAAGTAAATACAAAATGTATTCAAAATAAACACGATTTCATCTGAGAAAGGGGCCTTGAAAGTGGGGGGAAGGAGGGAAATCAAATGTTTTCTGCAGGAATTAGATAGGATATTCATCAAGACTTATTGATCTGAATTTTCCATTTCCTCTAGCTTCCCTGTAGTTAACCACATCTCATGTAAACACATACTATTAAATTGCTCTCCTTTGTAGATTCTGAACTTCACAGATGTACCTAGCCTTGAGTCTCATGCCTCATTTCTGTAGCAGTCAAGGTTAGGTTATTCTGTCACTTGGGGACCTTTGGGAGGATTCTGACAAAAAGATTTTTCTTCCCAAGAATAAAGAATTATGACTTCACTCTGCTACTTCAGAGGAAATACACTGGAAGGGGAGGGAGAGAATGATTTGATACAATGTGTGCTGCCTTATTTGCAAGCTTCATAAAAAATTATTTGATCTGTTTTATAATTTTCTTCATAAATTTGGCGGAGGATTGAGTGCCTTGTCTTCTGACAACTATCTCCTAGCTTGTAATCTCTTCTTTTGTCATTTCATTTCTGATGTACAGGAATCATTCCTAAATATGAAGCTGGCTTCCCAGTTGTACTAAAGACTCCAACTATCTGATCAAAAATATTTATTCAATACCCACTATAAGCTATGTATAGTTTGCTATGGACCTGAAATCTGTTATTGTTCATTCTCCAAACTCAAAGAGAACCAATGACAGCTAATCCAGAAGGCAAGACTATAGAATATAAAACAATTATACTATGAAATCAAAAGCTAACCTCTGTACTTCAGAATCCCCATTTATAAAAAAGGAAATGATGCTTATAAATACCTATCTTCTGGGTCTGATGTTTAAAATTTAAATGTGTGGTTGCCTTGAATTAGAAGCTTTAGCACCACTCTTTGGGCATTAAGCATTTATTAAAGTATACTAGGTATTAGAAAAAGAGAACATGTGGAGTTAAGAAAAGGCCTATATAGCCTAGAATTCCATCCTGGTCTGGTTCTTCCTTAAGTCCTCTGCCACCAGTCGGCTTCAACCACAAACTCTTCTCAAACTGAGTGTGGAAGCTTTTTATAGATCCAGAGCAGAGGCGGTCCTTACACACTGCTTCAAGCTGATTGGTAGGTGTCATCCAAATCCATTGGTTCACTGGACTTGAAGGTGGTCTTGAGTTGAATTCAAAGTCCTTAGCTTCTGAGAACAATACCTCCTTAAGGGAAAGCCAGGTGTGGTTACAATCTAATTAACTTGAAGTAGTCAATCACTCTCACTTAATTCAATCACTTTAGAATAATCTCCAGGTGAGCCTTTGAGTATCTGCCAAATCCCATTATTTTCTCACAGGGTGTTTAGAGGAATACACTTTTTAAAATCCTATACATTATTTAATGTTGTTTTTATTATCATATCATATGATATGCACAATTGGTATAATAGATGTGTGTAAAAAAGGTAAGAAGTGATTGATGAGGGTCAGAATAATCAGGGACAGCTTCATTGTGGGGAGAAAAGATGGATATGGTTTGTATAGCTAGAAAGGAGAGGGGAAAGCATTCCAAGCTGAGAGTACAGTAAAAGACAAGAGGTCTGTTTATTACAGTATTTGGGGGGAATATTGAGAATACTCACCTAAATGTCTTTTTAGAAGAAACAAATTTATTTGTGAAGTGAATAAATTGGCTAAAAATGTATTGTCTGAGAGTGGGATTTGGATTCTGGACTGTGGCTAAAATTATAAGAATGAAAAACTTCTGGCCATGTATGGAATTTAACTTTAAACAAGCCAATTAACCTTCATAGGCTTCCATTTCCTCATTTGTAAAATGAAGGGGTTGGACCCAATGGCATCTGAGACCTCTTCCAGCCCTAGATTTATGATCCTATGATCCTATCAACCCAAGTGTGTCTGATTACGTCTGGTAATATTTGCCTGTTGCCTTACAAATCTAATCAAAGTTACTTTAAAAATAAAAGGATAAGAAAAGGAGAGGGGAAAAACTTATGTTTATCCACTATAAATATATAAATATAAATATATAAAGGGGGTGGCTAGGTGGCTCAGTGGATAAAGCACTGGCCCTGGATTCAGGAGTACCTGAGTTCAAATCCAGCCTCAGACACTTGACACTTACCAGCTGTGTGACCCTGGGCAAGTCACCCCCATTGCCCTGCAAAAAACCAAAAACCAAAACCCCAAAACTATAAATATATATATGTGTGTGTGTATGTGTGTGTGTGTGTGTGTGTGTGTGTATAAAATGCTTAGTAGCTACCATGAATGAAGACGAGCAATTAAGACAATCAGGAGAGGTATAGTTTAGACCAGAATACACTTAGGTGGATTCAAAGCTGGTTTAATGTCCAAACTCAAAGAATATTATTAATGTTGCCTTGAAAAGAGGTCTCCAGTGGAGTGCTTTGGAGATCTGTGTTTCAGTCTGTTTTATTTCACATTTTATAAGTGACTGGAATAAAGGCATTAATTGTACCTTCATCAATGTTATAAATGACACCAAGCTGAGATGAGTATATAACACTGTATGACAGAGTAAGCAACCAAAAATATCTTGAGATGCTAGAGAAACAGTTCTTCAAATATAGTCCATGCACCCTTAGATTCCCAAGACCCTTTCAGGGCATCCATGAGTTCAAAACTAACAACACCAACAAAGAACAAAAATAACAACACTACTATTATTAAATTTTAAGTTCTTGTATGCTAAATATAATATACACTTGCATAAAGGTTCTTTGAGGGGGTGCAGCTATATGGGGCAGTGGATAGAGCACCGGCCCTGGAGTCAGGAGTACCTGAGTTCAAATCTGGCCTCAGACACTTAACACTTACCAGCTGTGTGACCCTGGGCAAGTCACTTAACTCCAATTGCTTCACACACACAAAAATGTTCTTTGAGAACATCAATAATTTTTTTTTTTATGTGTAAAGGGGTACTATGATCAAAAAGTTTGAGAAGCACTGGACTAGAACACTGGGATAAAACTAATAATAATAGGGGCAGCTAGGTGGTGCAGTGGATAGAGCACCGACCCTGGATTCAGGAGGACCTGAGTTCAAATCCGACTTCAGACACTTAACACTTACTAGCTGTGTGACCCTGGGCAAGTCATTTAATCCCAATTGCCTCACCAAAAACAAACAACAACCTAATAACAATAATAATATATACAATAAAATGATAATAGTAAAATTAGGATTATGTACAGTGTTATACTTTGGTTCAAAAAGAGAAACTTCATATCTATGGGGTTAGGATAAGCATAGGATAAGCATGATTTGACCATACTTTGGCTTAAAAAAAAAAAGAAAAAGATATCGCGGTTCTTAGTGGTCTGTAAGCTTAATATGGGTTAAGAGTTTGATGAAGTAGCCCCAGAAGGCCAATGTAGTGTTGGAATTTATAAGAATAAAGAGGTAATAGCCCCTTGGTACTTAGTAATCATACAACCACATAGGAAGTATTCTATTTAGTTTTGGAGGGCCATTAGCAGATACCAACCTGGATGGTAAAGGACCTTAGTCTATGTTATATGAGAATCATTTGAAGAAACTGGAATTTTTTATTTTATTTTTTTATCTTTTGTGGGGAAATGAGTGTTGAGGGTTAAGTGAGTTGCCCAGGGTCACACAGCTAGTAAGTATTAAGTGTCTGAGGCAGAATTTGAACTCAGGTCCTCCTGAATCCAGGACCAGTGCTTTATCCATTGAACCACCTAGCTCCCAGAAACTGGGACTTTTTAGCCTATAGAACAGAAGATTGGGGGAGGGGTATAGAAATGATAAGCCTTAAATAGTATAAAAGATCCATAACTATATATAAAATATACATATTTGTATATAATATGTACATACATACACATACACACATATATGCATAGAGAAATATAAATATAGATATATCTACCTATATATGAATTTCAAAGAAGGGTTTGAGATGCTAAAAAATCAAGAGAAAGAAAATATATTGATTAGCTTCATTCAAAATTTCATGGAGGTAGTGATTTTTATCAAACAGGAGGAAAGGGGGGCAGCTAAGTAGTGCAGTAGATAGAGCACCAGACCTGTATTCAGAAGGACCTGAGTTCAAATCCAGCCTCAGACCCTTGACACTTACTTGCTGTGTGACCCTGGGCAAGTCACTTAACCCCCACTGCCCCACAAAAACTGACAAACAAAACAAACGAGAAAATATCGTAGGGTTAGAGCAAAAAGAACATTCCACACACAGAGAATGGTAGGAAACAAAGGGAAAATCAGGATGTTCAGGATATGGTAGATGATAAAGTCTAGCTAGAGCCTAGAGTATGCAAATCGGAAACATAGGATAAGTCTGGAAAGTTAGGTTGAAAACAGATTGTTAAGGGCTCTGAATTTCAGATTGAAGAGACTGGAATTTTTTCAGTAGACAGTGGGTAGCCATTGAACAATTTTTCACAGGTGAGCTACATGATTGAAAGTGTACACTAGGGAGATTAATCTAGTATCAAAGGGTAGGAAGGCTGGGAGGGCATGGAGCTGGGAAGGTTAAGAAACATGGTTAGGAGATTTTCACAATGATCTAGGTGAGAGCTAAGGAATTTCAAAATTGGAAAGACAGTAATAAGAATGGGAAAGGGAGGGGGCAGGCTTGCAGAAATATTTGTTGCAGAGATAGAATCATTAGGACATAGTAACATTATATGCATTATATAACCTAGAAGGAAGAGTCAAAGAGGATTCCTAAGCTACTGCATAGGTGTCTTGGTAAATAATGGACTCTAACAGAAAAAAGGAACCTAGGAGGAGCAGAATGGAAAGGGGAAGGTCATGAGACTGATTTGTCACATGCTGAGAATGAGGTGGTGTTGGGATATTGAACTGCAGCTAGGAAGAGCTAGGAAGAAAGGTGAAAGCTATTGATATACTTTTGAGTGATTTGCATAGATGTGGTAGTTGAGGCTGGGGAAGTCAAATAGGTCAACAAAGGAACAAGAATAGAAAGAGAAATCCCAGTGAATCACCTTAAAGAAGATCCATGTTTAGCTAGTGGAGGGAAGAATGAGAACCACTGAATGAGATAAAAAGCACTAACCAGAGAAGAAAGAAGAACCACAAGAAAGAACACCATTTTCAAAACTTAAAGAGCAGAGGGGGCCAAAGAAGGAAGTGAGGTAAGCAGTTTCAAAAATTAAAAAAAAAAAAGCCACTGTGCGACACTGAGCAAGTCACTTAACCCTCATTGCCCCACCCCACCTCCCAAAAAGCCAAAGAAGATAATTATTTTAACAAAAAAATCTATGTTGTGTTTAAAGAACTATTGGTGATTTTTTTGAAAGTAGTTTCAGGGGAAATCAGAAAAGAAACATAAGTACAAAGTTAAGCAGTAAGAAATATAGGTAGATACTTGCCATTGGCCAGATAATGAATGGCTTGGAAAGTTCGGCAAAGGTGTTCAGACTGAATGGAGTGATCAATAAAGAACCATTGTAGATAGGGTCTGGAGTAGGGGAATGGGATGTCAAAAGTAATGTTTAAGAACGATCAGTCCAGGGGCAGCGAAGGACCTGAGTTCAAATCCAACCTCAGACACTTGACACTATCTGTGTGACCCTTGGCAAGTCACTTGACCCTCATTGCCCTGCCAAAAAAAAAAAAATCTTACTAAAAAAAAACAAAGAAAAAAAGAACAATCAGTCCAACAGTGTTAATGTAAGATGACTGGATGGTGGAATGTTAACGGCAGATTCTCAGTCCACCAAAGTGCCATTAATAAGATCTCTAAAGACACACTGTGGCCATTTTTGCCCTGCTTGTTTAAAAAGAGAAACCCAGAGAAGCACCACCAACAGAGAATTCATAGACCATCTGCTTGCTTCTTTTAGTTTGTTTTTTTCCCTCAAATGCCTTAACTCTCACCCACACCCCATATTTTTCTACTCCAAACTGCTTCCCTGGTATCTTCTCTCGTGGACAAGTCTCCCAGAAGCACTCTTGCCTGACCTTTGCATTCAGTGCTTTGTTCTCCCCTCTCGTTTGCTTAAGTTTTTCTCAAGCACTCAATATAGGTAGTCAGGGACTACATCTTGCTCCACCCCAGCTGAGAAAAACATCCTTATGTACTTAAACAGGGCCCAGCTGCCCTCCCCCGCAACCAGGTTTTTGCTGCTGGCTCCTGTGAAGCCGACACTTATGGGTTTGAAGCATCTTTTAGAAACCTTAATTAACCTAATAGCTGACATTTATTTTGCACTTTATGGTTTCTGAAGCATGTTCCTCACAACCATCTAGCTGCCTGGGCACACTGCCTCAGAACACTACAGCTGCACCAGGAAGCCAGACGTAAGGTGATGTGGGGGGATGGGCCAGGGCTTGAAGAACAAGGATTGAGGAGACTGGTTTATTAAGCCCTGCTTGTCCTTTTCTTCTGTTTGGGTACACTCAGGCCCTATGCTCACACAAGATAATAATAGATTTGAGACGAGCAGGGGCATATACTCAAACTCTTTGTTTTACATATGAAGAAACTGAGACCTAGGCATGTGAAGGTACTTGATTGAGGTCACCTAGATAGTAGAAAACACAGGTGAAATTTGAACCCAAGTCTTCTGACTCCAGAGCCAGTGTAATCTTTTCCACTTTACCACATTGCTTTCCTATGAGCAATGTCAATAACAATAATCATTTGTTAATGTTTGCATATCTCTTGGGGAGGTACTAAGTTTAGATAAGGTAGAATTTTCTGCCCACATGGTACTTAAAGAGAAATAAGACCTAGCTTATATAGCAATCATCCATAAGGTTACATGATAAGGGAAGCAGTAAGGTATAGCTGCTAGGATCATATACATCTGATACTTACTAACCTCTATGATCTTGGACAAATCAATTTATCATATTTTTTAATCTTCAAATTTGTTATCTATATGTAACACCCCTTTCTGGGCTCTGTTCCCCAACCCACTTGGGCAGTGACACATTGGGACCCAAGATGATCCTACTTTCAAGTTTCTATTTGACAACTCTATAGATGGCAATAGTCCTAACATTAGCTTATGAGTTCTATCACTGTAGTTCCCCTGAAAAATCAGCAAGGAGACTCAATTCTTTAGAAAAGGCATTTACTCAAATGGAATATCATGTATACTAGTTACAAAGCCTTTTCTCCAAGATTATAAACATTCTCCAACAAAACAAAAACACAAGGTAGGGGGACAGGTTGGAGAGTTAGCTTATTTTTATTTATTTTTTTCCAATTACATGTAAAGATATTTTTTGAGTTCCATTTTTTTCTCCTTCCCTCCATTACCTCCCCCCACACAAGTATAGCAAGCAATTTAATCTAGGTTATACATTACAATCACATTAAACACATTTCTGCATTAGTCATGCTGTTAGAGAAGAATCAGAACAAAAGGAAAAACACGCAAGAAAGAATAAACAGGAACAATAGCAAAAATGAAACAACAAAAGTGAAAATAGTATGCTTCAGTCTGCATTCAGACTCCATAGTTCTTTTCCTGAATGCGGAGAACATTTTACACCATAAGTCTTTAGGTATTTTCTTGGATCATTGAATTGATGAGAAGAGTTAAGTCTATCACAGTTGATCATCACAAAATGTTGTTGAACCTGTATGCAATGTTCTCTTGGTTCTGTTCATTTCACTCAGCATCAATTCATGTAAGTCTTTCCAGGTTTTTTCTGAAATCCATCTACTTATCATTTCTTACAGCACAATAGTATTCCACTACATTCATATACCAAAACTCGTTTAGCCATTCTCCAATAGCTGCGCATCCTGTGAGCATAAAGTTAATGCACAAAACTAATGTGAGAACATATAAAAGGGACACATGTGACCAGAGTTTCATGATTCTTGGGCCTGTGCGTTCTTTTCTTTTTTTGTGATGTTACCATTAAGATTACTTTGGGGATGAATTGCTTAGCAGGGCTGGATTCTTGCTTGGGTGTGATGTCCCATCTGATGAGTTAATGCCCTGCTGGCCTGGGTTAAGCAAATGGCTTGTGGACTACTCGGCAAACAGCTGCCACTGCTATGAGCTCCAATTGACAGTAATACCTCTTTAATGACTATGACAGATCAATGAAACTCATTGGTTAATACTAAAGAAACAAAAGTAATATGTGCTCAGGGATGCATAGTAGATAGGAAGGAACAAAGGCAAATGATGAGTGGTTCTTTTCTTAATTGTTGCCCAGAAAATAGAACAAATAGAAGGTCATTTCTCACCCTTTCATGTGAACTCAGTTCCAGTGCTAGCGCTCTTGAGTCATCAGGCCCGGAATCATGTTTGAAAGTGTTAAATGTTGGGTTGTTAGCAGGCATAGATATTTCAAGGGCTGACCCCTCCTTCTCTAGTCTTTTATTACATGTGAAATTAGGGGGCTAGATTAAATGGACTATGAGTTCTCTTCTCATTCCAGATCTCTATAAAATGCTCTCAAATTGCATAAAGAATTATAAAATAAAACACCATGTGAGGTCTGAGAGAGAAGATCTGTTACCCACTGCAAGATTTCCTGTAGGAGATGGTATTTGATCTGGGATTAGGAGAATGGATAGAATTCAACAGCAGAGCTTTAAAAGGGAACTGAGGACATGCCATCCATATATGTTTGCCAAAATATAGTCTTATTTGACTATAGGCTAAAGTCCCAAAGTTTTAGAAACTTGGACTATAGGCCCAATGGACTTATTTATATTCTTTGCTTAACTAATATTGTGCTCTTATTTAATCAGTGACACTTTAAAAATTTTATTTAAAGTTTTGAGTTCCAAATATATACATAACAACCTTCCCTCCCCACTCCTTGAGTTGGTAAGCAAGCAGATATAGGTTATACATGTGCAATTTTTTAAAACATTTACGTGTTAGTCATTTTGGGTAAGAAGACATGAATAAAAAAATGAAATAAAGAAAATGAAAAATAGCATACAGGAATGACACTTTTAAGGATGATTCCACTCCTCCCCACCTTAATCAATAATTTAATGAACTGATCTGATGAAGTTTTACATATGTAAACAATACGGTTTATATACTGTGATCACTTTATAAAGTATGAATCACTTTGGTTGTGTCAATATACCTAAAAATGCAATTGGTTGAAAATATTGGTTAAACCAATTGGGCTTATCTTTAGCAGTAAGCCTATAAGGGAGTCCAGTCCAGAGAGGAACATTCCAGCAACATAAGATTTCAGTTCCAGGAGAACTTTCCAGGATGGATCCAAGATAGCAGAGTATAGGAAGTACTCAGCCAAACTCTCCCAACATTTCCCTCCAAATAACTTTGAAATAACATCTCAAATCAAATTCTGAAGTAATAGAGCCAATGAAAGGTCAACATAAGACATTTGTTGAACCCAAGAAAACATAAGAAGTTGGAAGGAGAGGTCTGTGACACAGGGGTAGAAGCTGTCCTGAAGCCAGCAGGGATATCATACCAGTGGTGGGAATAGGTGGTGGTGAGAGAAGCAACAGCAATGTTGGAAACTCAAGCCAAATGGAACCTGGAAACTGGTCAGAAAGAGATTATAGGAGACAATTGTGGTAGAACTGGACATAGGACTAGATGCTATTTGGCAGACTCATTGCCTATACTGATTTCCAGGTCACAGTTCAAGGGTGGAAAGGCATGCTTTTGCTCATGAGGGAGCAGGACCCTGAGGAACAGTATTACTTGTAATATCAAAGGACCCATAAGAACCATATTGCATACCAGGAAAGCAGTGACCACACTTCTCCCCAAATCACAACACCTTAGAAGCACTGAAAACTTCCAAACCCCTGGAACTAGCTCTGAAAACAGTGATGCAAAACAAACAAAACAGACAAAACAGACAAAACAGACAAACAAACAACAAAAAAAAACCCTGAACTTTAGGCCAGTATAATATCACCTATACTGAAAACTGAGGTCAATGTTAATGTAAAGTTTAAAGTCAAGAAATAAGACAGAAAAATAAGCAAACAATAAGTACAAAAACCTGATCATTAAAAAACATGATATGGCAATAGGGAAGATCAAGACACAAACTCAGAAAAAGATAATAATGTCACAACAGCTACAAACAAAACGTCAAAGGAAAGAAGAATGTGAATTGTACACAAACCCAATAAGAATTTCTAGGAGGGGTTAAAAAAAAAAGATTTTCAAACTCAAATGATAGTGGTAGAGGAAAAATTCAACAAAGAAATGAGAACTAGGAAAGAAAACAATAAAAAGAGAATTAACCATTTGGTAAAAAGAGGCATAAAAATACTGAAAAAATAACACCTTAAAAATATAATTGGCCAAATGAAAAGAGGTGCAAACTTTACTAACAAAAATAACTAAAAAGCAGAATTAGCCAAATGAAAAAAGAGGTACAAAAGCTCACTGAAGAAAATCATTCCTTAAAAATTATAATGGTACAAGTAAAAGCTTATGACTCCACAAGACATCAAGACATAATAAAATAAAGTTAAAAGGATTTAAAAATAGAAGAAAATTTGAAACATCTCACTGTAAATACAACTGACCTGGGAAATGGAGAGAGGAGAAATAATTTAAGCATTAACACAGAGTTAAGATAAGTAACTGGAACAGAATCTATTATGTCTCACCTGAAGTAAAAAGGGCATGAATAACAATCATGATCTCAAAGTAAAACCAAAATAGACCTAATTAAAAGAGATAAGCAGGGAAACCACATCTTGCTAAATGACACCAAAGACATTGAAGTAATAGCAATATAAAACATTTATGCATGAAATGGTTCAACATCCAAATTCTTAAAGGAAAAGATCATTGAATTACTGGAGTAAATAGACAGTAAAACTACACTAATAGAGGACCTCAGCTTTTCCCCTCTCAAAGCTAGACAGATCTAACGATAAAATAAATTTTAAAAGAACTTAAGGAGATGAATAGAATCTTAGAAAAACTAGATATGATAGACTTCTGGAGAAAGCTGAATGTGAGTAAAAAAGGAATATATCTTTTATCTCAGCTGTACATAGCACCTTTATAAAAATTGACAATGTATGTATATATATATATATATATGTAATGTGTATATATACACATATATGTATGTATATGATCTTCCTTGCTATGGGAGAGACAATGCTGTCCATGGATTCTAAAAAGGGATTACTCCTCCAAATCTAAAAGAGAGTTACACCTAAGAGGAAATTAATGAGGATTTTAAAAACAAAGACAAAGATTTCTAGTGATCAGAAGCTGGGAGTTTACCCTTTGGCCATTTATGTCCTCTAAGTTTGATTCCACTTTCCTCAGGAATATTGTGTGTGCCAAGGGATAGTGTATTTATAATTTGTAGGGGAGGGCATGTTATCTGACTATTCTTATTATATTACATTAGTAAATTCTAAAAGCCAATTAATTATGGCTGATGACAATCAAAGGAGATAACACCTACTGGGGTTTCACAATCTGCATTTCATTAAAAAACAACTTCTTTTAGTTCCCCATGAAAAAACTGAGAGCAGGGGTATAAGTCACCCTCTGGGGGCCTAGCTCCCCAATGCCAGGATTAGTTGGGAAGTAGCTCCATAAGGAGTTGGAACACACTGAATAGACTTTGTTCATAAGTATTTGAACTTTAGGAATGAGAATAGAGGGAGATACCATCTAAGGAAAGGCAGGATAATTGAAACAAATTCCATCAATCATAAATGAAATAAGTCTAGAAACTTTGCAATGAGCCGTGGCATTTTTCTTTTTGACAAACCCATTCTGTGCCCTTAAGCTGTGTCATTCATTTCCAAGGTCTAGAATTTGGGTGAGTTGAGGTAGGAGGTATGACTTGGCAGAGTTTACCACTCCTAAACAGACTCTTTCTGTGGCTAACAAACCCTCAATTTGCCCAATCTAAAGTAAAATTCCTATCAAACTAACTAAGATAGAGAAGTCATTGAAAGTGCTCAAGGAAGATTCTCTGGATTTCCTTTTTCCTGCTCCTCTTGAATCTATCAAAGCCATTTGGGAGATTTCCCTGTTCCAATCCCCCCCCCCCCCCCGCACCTTCTCTGTATCCTGGTATTTTGGTATTCTCTCCCATTATCCCAGAGCATAGCAGACGACACATAGTTTGTATACAAACGATCATAATTGTGTCACCTGCCTGTAGGACTCCTGTGTAGATTTCTGGAGCTGAAGGCTTTTGTGCAGGGTCTGGTCTGTCTGTTGTAGTCTAATGGGGCAGTGGCAGCCGTACCCATCTGCCTGATGGATCTGTGCTGTCTGGGCCGCGGGGTATCTACCCCTTGGCACCATGCAGACAGATAAGAGGTTCTCACTAACGTACTGCTTCTTCTATCAAGTCTACACCATCTGCATTCCAATGAATCCCATTCTGACTGCAGGGACAAAAAACTAGGATCTAAACCCTTTCTAATTTCTTTCCTTAGAGGATGAGATTCATCTGTCTTTGCTTCATTTCTCACATCTGCCTGTCTGTGTTCATTTCATATACTCTCTACCCCCGCACCCCCACCGTCTGCTCCCACTCTTAACTCCCATTCAATCACCAAGAGAACAGACCTGGACATGGGAGAATCCAATCCAATTTTGCCACTAACTAGCCATATAACATTAGGGAAATCTCTAGGCCTCTTTTCTCTCATTTATAATATGAATGATTTGGGCTAGAGCTCTTTAAGGTCAAATCTAGGATTCTAAGTGTATATATATATATATATATATATATATATATATATATATATATATATAATATATGTGTGTGTGTGTTTTAATCTTACTTATTTTACTCTGAATTTAAGAAATAAAAAGCATTTTCATAGCATAGTAGAATAGAAAGAAAAGACAATTGTACATGAAACTATAATTCTATTATGTACAACTTGCTATTCCTTTTAATATATAATAAAGTTATCATGTATCTTTCTTTTCCCCCTTTTTTCTTCCCTCTCCCTTACCCTACAGATAGCTATCTATACTCATATATACATATATATACATACATATATGTATACATACATACATATATACATATATGTCTGTGAAACCATTCTTCTATATATCAGTTCTTTCCTCTGGATGCAGATAATATCTTTCTTCATATGTCCTTTGTAGTTATTTAGGTATTTATAATAATCAAAGTGACTGTCACTCAAAATTGTTCTTAAAACACTATTGCTGTTACTGTATGCAAAGTTCTCTTGGTTCTGCTTATTGCACTCTTTATGATTTCATGCAAGTCTATCCATTTTTTTCTATGATCATCAAGCTCATCATTTCTTTTTTCTTTTCCTTTTTTTTTTTTGCAGGGCAATGAGGGTTAGGTGACTTGCCCAAGGTCCCATGGCTAATAAGTGTCAAGTGTCTGATTCCGGATTTGAACTCAGGTCCTCCTGAATCCAGGGCTAGTGCTTTATCCACTGAGCCACCTAGTTGCCTCAAGCTCATCATTTCTTAAAGCACAATAGTATTCCATCACAATCATATACTGCAACTTGTTCAGCCACTCCTCAAGTGATGGGTATCCCCTCGATTTCCAGTTCTTTGTCAACACAAAGAGAGCTTCTATAAATATTTTAGAATGTTTAAAATCCCTACTGTGTACTAGGAGTCTTCTAAGGTCTGTGAGGGGAGGAATATAAAGAAGTATAAGACAAAATCTCTACCTCAAAAATTAGATACACTTTTTACACATATTTTTTCTCTATTACATTTGTTCTTCTCCTTTTTTATTCCCTCTTTCCCCAAAGGAATGTTGGAGGTATGCTACTCAGTGTGTGCAGTATAATTCTTGGCTCCTCCTTCTTTCTGTCCCTAAATTCTTATAGGTAAAAAGACAGAATGAAAGAAACATATTTCTTCTCACTGGGAGCAATGACTTACGTTGTATTGGGGTCACTGGGCATTTTAAAGACAACCTAAGAGGGGTTAGTTTATGGCAAAAAGGCACAGAATTTAAGCCTCTTCCTCCCCTTCTAGTAAGTGGTGCTGGTGATGATGATTATGTTAATGTTATTGATGATTTGGGTGTTATGATGATGTTGACTGACAGTGATGAAGGTAACTGGAATTTCTGTGTGTTTCATATACATTATTTCAGGGCAGTTGGGTGACACATTGGATAGAATGGCAAGAATGAACTCAGGGCCTCATCTTCCTGTGTTCAAAACCAGCCTCAGACACTAGCTTTATGATACTGGGTAAGTCACATAACCATATTTGCCTCAGTTTCATCACCTATAAAATGAGCTAGAGAAGAAAATGGCAAACCATGTTACTATTTTTGCCAAGTAAACCCCAAATGGAGTCACAAAAAGTTGGACATGACTGAAACAAATGAGCAACAAAATACATTATCTCACTTGATTCTCACAATAACTGTGTGAGGGAAATATTAAATGTATTATTCTCTTCATTTCATAATTATCTCAGTATCATAATTATTGATCAACCATTGGATCTCTACTAGAAAAATGAGATGTACTTGTAAAATTGAGGTTACTAACTTTAAAATCTATATCAAATTTCTATCATCTATCTATTTACCTATCTCTATCTATTCCAGCCCTTAGGACTGGTACTGTACCTTAGGGTACATAGTAGGTGCTTAATAAATGTTTATTGAGGGGGCAGCTAGGTGGCACAGTGGATAGAGCACCAGACCTAAATTCAGAAGGACCTGAGTTCAAATCCAGCCTCAGACACTTGATACTTACTTGCTGTGTGACCCTGGGCAAGTCACTTAACCCCCACTGCCCCACAAAAAAACAAACAAAAATACATATAATAAATGTTTATTGATTATTTGATTGATATAATAGAATGTTGATTAACTGATTGATATAATTGAATGTTAAAGTTTTTGAATTGCCTTTTTTCTAGGTTATTCTGTGATCACATAAATATAAGAAGGGTCTACAGCAGTAGGAGAGAGAAATTCAATGACCTTGCCTTTTGGGAATAGCTTTTGAGCTTACTCATATTAAGTTATATGGTAAATATCAAACAATCTAGGTCTTCTAAGAAGATTTCAGTGAGGCAGATTCAGAGAACTCTGTGGGGTTTCATTGACAGATCACCTCTCAGTTGAGTAGGGAGAAAAAAAATCCTCAAAGAGAAATTGACCAAATAGTTACATAAATGTTTTGATCCTAAATCAGAGTGAAACCTCTTATTGAGAGGCTGCCCTTTTTGAACAGGAAATATTTGTGGGGGGAAAATTAGACTTTGGCTTAAGAGCTTCAATTAGCTCAGATAATTCCACTACATTACAAAGAACTTGGTTCCTGGTATGAGAAAATGAATTAAACAAGAAGCATTTAATAATTGCCTACTGTGTGCCAGACTCTAGATACTAAGGATACAAAGACATAAACTGAAATATCTCCTGCTATGGCTGAGTTTCCATTCTATTGGGAGAGACAACATATGCATGCATAGGTAAATACAAGGTACATACAGTATAATACAAGGTAATTAGTTGAGGAGAGGAGGATGCTAGAAACCAATGCTCAAGAAATGATGCACATAGATAATAGAATTTGAGCTGAGCCTTGAAGATAACTAGGGTTTCTAAGAAGTAGAAATGATCAGGGAGCACATTTAGGGCAAGAGGGCAATTCCAAGGCGCGGCCATCAGAGAAGCAAACATTGTTTGAAAGAAGCAGCCAAACGTCCAGTATGACTAGATCATAGAGAGCATGAAGGAGAAAATCACATAATAAGGTTGGAAAGATAGCCAGAGAGTAAAAGGCTTAAAATGTCAATGAGAGTACTTTGTCTTTCACACTATACTTAGTATAGTATTTATAGGGGTATTTAGTGTTTCATACTAAGAATAATTAGGATCACATTCCAGCCAAAGAACTGATAAATAGAAATACCTCTCCTTTTGAAAAACAAAAATAGCAAAGGCCCTTCTGAAAATCTTTGTAACTTTAAATTAAAAGAGCAGTGGCAGAACCTAGTTTTTCTATGAGGAAGAGGCAACAGGCTTAGCTGACTCCAGGGAAGCTGGACACAGATCCCTTGGAGCTGTGTTTAGTAGAAACCAGCAGGTATTATGGGCCTAGAAGAATTCTGAGCATTGACCAAACAAAACCAGCAAGAAGAAACCCCTGGTAGAACCTATATGTTATGCCTTTATACCCAGCAGAGATAGCATACCTAGAAGAGACTGTGACCTCATTGAGTAAACCTAGTAGGAATAGCATTATATACCAGATATCACATTAGCATTCCAGAGATTGGAGGTGTGCGTTGCCCCTCCACTTCTACTTCCAGACTGTGCATGTTTCTTATATATGACTTCCCAATGATGGAATGGCTATTTGTGGTAGGTAATGGGGGACATGGTTAATTATTGTTTTCTTGCTATGCTATTTCATTGAAAGTTTCTTTGTTGCTTATTGCATCTTCTGGCTGAGCAACAAAAGTAAGTATATTGATGGGGTTCATGAGCTATGATTTTGAGTAGCTGAGGACATATAATGCCTTGAATGTGAGGTATCCTTATCTGGGGGGGGGAACATTATGTGTTTAGGGAAGGACCCCTTCTAGATGTTCCAGGTAGTTCTGGCTTTTGATGGAATATTCCTTTGTATCATCTGAGGACATGACAGAGAAGGTAAAGGAATCTTTGCTCCTATCAATTTAGAAATCAAAGAAACAGAATGTAAACTTCTCCCACTTAATGAAGAATGATCAGTTGACTTACAAAGAATGTTCTTAATCTCAGTTCTTTTCTTGAATACTGTCTCTCTTGAAATTCTTTGGTATTGTACTGAAGGACCACCCATTTGTTTTTTAGATTATTTATTCTTTTATACATATGTTTTGTCTTATCCTTTACTTTATGTGCATGATTGGGTCAGTCCTATTATTATTATTATTATTATTATTATTATTATTATTATTGCAGGGCAATGAGGGTTAAGTGACTTGCCCAGGGTCACACAGCTAGCAAGTGTCAAGTGTCTGAGGCCAGATTTGAACTCCTGTCCTCCTGAATCCAGGACTAGTTCTTTATCCACTGGGCCACCTAGCTGCCCCCATTGGGTCAGTTCTTAATCCCTCTTTGGACTTTAGTCTCTTCAGTTGTTAAATAGGGAGTTGAGAGTTTGCAGAGATGATCTCTTAGTCTCTTCTAAGTTTATTGTTTTTTCAGGGCAATTAGGGTTAAGTGACTTACCCAGGGTCACACAGCTAGTAAGTGTCAAGTGTCTGAGGTCACATTTGAACTCAGGTCCTCCTGAATCCAGGGACAGTGCTTTATCCAGTGGACCACCTAGCTGCCCTTCTCTTCTAGCTTTAATTCTGTGATCCTCCCCTCTGATTCTCAAGCAGAGTAGAATTCTCATCCAGAACAAGAAATGTATCTACCCAGTGCTTTAGCAATAATAAAAATTGAAAGGATAATTATTGTAGTTAAGATTAATGCTCCAGCCTGCTTCTCATGAGCAACAACAACATGAAAGGATGCTCTCACAGATATAGAGACTGTTTCCAGAATAGCTGAAGGATTCACAGTTGTTGAGCAGTAGAAAAAGCTACACCTTCTTGCAGAGTCCTTAAAGACTTTGACAGGGTGGACTCTATTTCATTGACAATCTGGTGAGCCTACCTATAAAGCATTGGATGGAATAATGCCTGTTGTCAGGAAAACTTTGAAACCTAGAGAGATTTCTCACAGTGTGGGCACAGGGAGCAACAAGCCTATTGCTAGTGTTCTCTGCCTCCCAATGCCCTGGATATGTATGTTTAAGCAGCTAAAGCACACACACAAACACACCACACAAACACACCACATACACACACACACACACACACACACACACACACACACTTACTGTTTTGCAGGTTTTGATTCTCAAGAATGTTTACCACTTCACTTCAGCCTGAAACAAAAATCCTTTTCGATTTCCCCAGTCTCCAATTATTCATGAAAAATATCAAACTGAGAAACAAAGGCTTTTCTTTAGGAAAAAAATGAACGGGTGTTTCTCAGCCTCAGCAACATCAAACAATCCTTCATATTACATGGTGACAATTTCAAGGGAAAGGACTGCACTGAGAGTGTTTTGCTAAGGAAACCCTTCTTTTCCTAGTGTGCTCTGGTGTTAATAATTTAAAAGTCAGCAATTTCCAAACCTAATTATTCTTTGCTTGCAAAAGCTGCTGCCAGGTACATCTATGTCAAGATGTTGCCCAAGATGTCTGAGGCTTCATCCTGACGTGAGCAAATTGATATCCAAGCTTTAGAGGAAGTCAGGGGAAAAGGGATAACCTTGGAGAAGAATACAATGGGATTCTGGATGGTTGGGTAGATAAGTGAGTGCACTTGGAGTCAGACAGATCCCTGTTAAAATCTTACCTTTACTGGCCCCGTGACTGTGACAAGTTTCTTCACTTCAGTTTTTTCACCTGTCAAATGGCACTAATTATGTCTGCCTCATACAGTTGTGGTGACATGTGAGGTTCAAATGACATAATGTATGTAAGGTACTTTGCAAACCTGAAGGTACTACAAAAATATCTACTCTTATGTATGCCCTTAGCCAGGATTATTACCCGGGTTATAGACCAATAGGAGCTTCTTACTAAAAGCTTTCTTTTGTAAGATGTGTTGTGGGAGCAGGTAGGTGGCACAGTGGATAAAGCACCAGTCCTGGATTCAGGAGGACCTCAGTTCAAATCCGGCCTCAGACAGTTACCAGCTGTTGTGACCCTGGGCAAGTCACTTAAACCTCATTGTCCACTGTCCCCCCAAAAAAAAGAGAAAAAAAAGAAAGAAATATGTGTTGTTACCCAGCGTATATGTGAAGACATTTGACCAGGCGGCCTGCAATAATTTCTTCACCATGTAGTCATAAAATGTTTCTTGTGCATAGTGGTGTTTAAGGGCATCTCATAATATATTTTACATGATAGATGCTCAATGAATGCCCGTTTAGTTAGTAAAATTATAAATAGATGAATAAGTGAAGTCCTCACTCCATTACACCTTGCCCCCCAACCCCAGAACTTTGGGGTCAGGGAAGAAGGAGGGAACAATCAAGTTCAGCTAATGATAGGTGTGATGAATCTTTTAGCCACTGGAAACTTGAAGTGACAAACTCTACATAAAAAAGAGAGGTTTGGAGACAGGAGACAAGATGGCAGGCATACATCTAGCCTGTGCATACCTGTGACTGTGTTCCATGGCTAATGAGCTAGCCATGACGACAAGCAGTTGGGGTTCCACAAAGCAACATTATGCCAAAGGAATACCAAAGGGCATAAGGCTCACCTTTGGAGGAGAAGCAGGGACTGGTGTCCAGAGTTTACAAGTCTTTATTTAAAGATTTCTTGTACTTGGAGCATGAGCAGAATATCAGCATGTATACATGAACATGGTATTCTTATGTTTGCAAGGGTGGCTAAGAGTAAAGTGTTCTGACCTTTCCTAGAGGTCATGGATTCAGAGAGGTCTATGAGCTATGTGGAGAATACCTTTGTCCAGTACAACTTGTGGGCATTTAGCCATGTGGTTGATATTTTGTCACACACACACACACACACACACACACACATATATATATATATATATATACACATATATATATATATACACACACATATACATATTATATATATAATTATTGCTTCTAAGCAAAGAATAAACACTATGACTACAAATACTAAGAATCATAGCTAGAATTTATGAAGAACTTTAAGATTTACAAAGCACTTAACAAATATTATCTCATTTTATTCTCACAACAACACTGGGAATTGTGCTATTGTTATTTCCATGTTACAGATAAGGAAATGAGACAGAGGTTAAGTGACTTGCACAGGGTCACACAACTATTAATGTGTAAGACAGGATTTGGACTCAGTCATCCCAATTCTAGCACTCCATCCACTGTACCTTTACCAAATATAGTTAAGAATATTGTATTTGAGGGGCAGCCAGGTGGCACAGTGGATAAACCACTAGCCATGGATTTAGGAGGACCTGAGTTCAAATCCAGCTTCAGACACTTGACACTTACTAGCTGTGTGACCCTGGGCAGGTCACGTAATCCTCATTGCCCCCAACAACAACAACAAAAAGAATATTCTGTTTGTACCTGTAGGGAGTTCCATCAAGTCAAGATAATCAGTGAAATATAGCAAGATCCAGGAAGAGGCAGGATGGTGCCATTGATTCTGACTGGGTAAGTTCTTACTAACAATACCCCATAGAGTAGGGAAATAGCACTGATCTAAGGAGAGGTGGCATTAAGGAAGGAAGAAAACTAGCACTTATTAAGTGCATACTTCCCCAGCACTTCTACTCAGCAGTGCTTAGAGGATAAGAGCCAGTTAGTGTGCGATAATCCAGCACCTAACCTTTTCTACTGAATGATATTAGGTATCTGACAGTGCCACCTAGGCCTAGCCCTTCAAAATAAATATAGAGGATACAAAGATATTTAAAGCATGACTCCCCTGCCCTCAGGGAGTTCACAATTTAGTTGGGGAGATGAAATACATGTGCAATGATGCAAATTAGTTACAATAGGCTGCTTCTCCAAAGTGGAGGTGCTAAGGGGTTATTATGGATAGAAACATCCAAAGCTATTGATGAATCCATAAGTGCAGACCTTGACCTGAAAGAAATTCTATCTGCTCTTGTGTTTACCCTTGAATGATTTGATTGCTCTCCATGCTTCATGCCCCTCCCCACTCCAGTCCAGGCTCCACTCAGCTGCCAGTCATCTTTCTAAAGCCCAAGTCTGACCATTCTCCCCTTTGTACCACCATAAATTTCACCCCCAGGACCAAATATAAAATGACCAGTTTGGCTTTTAAACCTTTTAAAACCTGGCCCCTTTCTACCTTTCCAGTCTTCTTACACTTTATTAACCTCCACAAACTATGATATAGTCACACTGGTCCCATCTCCTGACTCTATACCTTTTCACTGGCTGTCTGTCCCTCATGCCTGAAACACTCTCACTTTGTCTCTGCCTCTTAAAGACTAAGTTCAAATCCCACCTTCTGATAGTGACTTTTCCCAGGCCCCCTCAATGTTAGCGCCTTCCTTCTGAGATTACTACCAATTTACCCTGTAATCCCGTATGTCATAAATAGCTTGTATATCACAATCTACTAGAAGAGACAACATTAGGAAAGTTAATTGCTAACTTTTCCGTGTGAGTATTGACAACCCGGTAATCGACAAATGCTATAATTGTGGCTTGATTTATTGTTTTGTTGGTTGTCTAGACTATAGAAAGTGATAGATAAAATGTTCATAATGCATATTACATTTGAAAGTGTGCCCTGGTACATTTTTTTCCAGAGAGTTAAATATTAAACAACACATCAGTGCTAACAGATAGCAGTGAAGCTGTTCAGCACATAGCGATGTGTATGTGTGTATGTGTGTGTAGTGTTTATACCCTGGGTTGTTCGACTAGCCTAGTGGTTAACAACAGAATGTGAAACTGTTTTTGTTCCTTGATATCCTGACTGGACTACACAGAAAATGTAAAAATAATAATAGTATATAAATAATAAGACAATGATAGAAAATATTCCAGAGAGCATTATATAGAATTATAAATATTTAAAGGTGTGCAGGGACCTCATTCCAGCTAAGTGGTACAGTGGAGAGAGTACTGACCCTGGAGTCAAAAACTCAGCTTTAGACACCAACTGAATTACGTTGGGCAAATCATTTACCCATTCCCTCAGTTTCCTCACCTGTGAAATAGAGATGATAACAGCACCCACATCACAGATTGTATGTGAGGATCAAATTCAATATTTTAAAATGCCTGGAACAAAATAGGTATTTAATAAATTCTTATTCCTCTCTCCCTATATGTCATCCCCTTCATTTTAGAGATGATGAAACGGATTTTCAGTGATGTCAAATAATCTTTTCAAGGTCACATAAGGAGATGATTATGTGTCCAATGAATGATAGAAGTACAATGGGAGTTCAGAGAATGAGAAACTCTTTGGGTTCTGATTGATCAGCAAAAGCTTCAAGTAGGGACTGGCATATAGTTGGGTCCCAAAGAATAAGATAATGTATTTGCATTCTTTGTTATTTTTTTTGTTGTTTTTTTAAAGAGCTGCTTACATGTGATCCATAATCACTCAAAAATGTTTATTCCATATATGCATACAGAAAAAAAGATTAAGAAAGCCTACCATACAGGCTATTGGATAAACAACATGCAGAGTTTGTCATCAGAACCTCTATCTGTGGGAGATGCAACAAATAGACACTGAGCTGAATCAAAGTGGAACAGGAATAGGAGAGTAAGTCAGATTACTTTTTGGAATATTGCACAATTCTTTTAATGACCCAAAACATCTCCTCAAGGGGAAAAATATTCCTCTTTTTTGGGGATGCAGGGCAATGAGAGTTAAGTGACTTGCCTAGGGTCACACAGCTAGTAAGTGTCAAAGGCCAGATTTGAACTCAAGTCCTCCTTAATCTAGGGCTGGTGCTTTATCCACTGTGCCATCTAGCTACCCAAAAATGTTCCTCTTTTAAATGCCAGTAATTTTATGGTGATGTTGCATAACTGTGCATCAGGGAATACTACAGTGTCCAAAGAATTAAGAATTCACTTAAAGGACAATGGAGAAGCATGTGGTGGGCTGGGCAGACTTCAACACATTATAAATGAGGAATCTTGCCAGAGAAGTGATTTAAAGGATGTCATCTGGGAAATGTATAACTGGAAGAAATAATAGACTGATTAAATATAAAGAGTGAGGGACAAAAGATGTTTTGGGTCCAATCAATGGGAAAATAGAGTTAGAACTGTCCTTTGAATGCTGGATGGACCAGCATACTGAATTTATGAGGGTACAGAGGTGAGGGTTAGACAAGATGGTCAGATACATGGGAGGGTTGAAAAGTCCATCACTGGAAGGATGCAATAAGATCACTAAGATCACTGAAACAATAGAGTATTGGAGTACTATTTTACTAAAAGAAAATTAGGTGATGTCTCTAGACAACTCATTGCTTTCATCGCCATGTGTTACTTACAAAGTGATATAATTTCCTTTCTAGTCTTAATCTAAGAAGAAATAAAATCATCCAAATGCAGTAATTGGTTTGGTTTGACATTTTTATTGGCATTGTTTGGGCATTTCTTTCTGACACTAATGAACAGTTCACATATGCAAATGAGCAATTCTCTTTGGCTCTGAAGACAGCTGAGCAAAATTGTAGCTTCCAGGGCCAAGAATGAATGATTGCCTAGCAAGCAGCTATGCTGAAATCTCTGAGGCAAGCTTGGTCCAGCTTCCTAGGTAGACTAATGTACACTGCATTCTCATTGGGCATAAGAAATCCAAAGTTCCCCAAAGGATATTTTAACCTAAGCTCTCCATGGGACTCATTTCCTTTTCTTCTGCCATATTAGAGCCAGGCCACTTATTGAAAGAAAAAAAAAACAACTCTGGAATGTCTCCTGCTATTTATTATGTTTTAGGACAGAGGAGAGACACAGAACAAGCTTTGGTGCAAGGGTGTGACTGGGGAGGATAAAGGTTACAGTGTTTTGGAAATATGGAATGACCCCAATATTTTACCTGCAACAAAGACCCATCTTTTCAACAATCATAGTCTCTTGGCATTACTGTATGGCTGTGAGTCATGGAACATTACAGGTTACAAAGAATTAAAGTTCAGGGCAATGGAGGGCCATATTATGGGCATGAACAGGCAGCAACAAATTGTAAATAAGGAGTTACAAAGCAGAACTAGTATAACACTTGACACTAATGACATGTATGACCAAGAAAAAGAAAATGGGTCTGCACAGAGCAAGAATCTGAGATAAACACTAGCCATCTCACGTACTTCATCAGCCAATGTTAAGAAAACACAAAGGAGAACTTCAGCATGACCTTCTGGGAGGATATGGATGGGAGGGACATGCAGCATGGCCAGGTGTAACTGGCTTGTAATCAGCCTCACTGGAGACAATACCCATATCCATGAGGTCACAGATCACTGCTGTATTTGGAGTATCCCCAAATTCAAAAGAAAGACTTTGCTTTTTACATAGTTGTCATTTTAATATGAAATTTTGGAGGAAAATAAATCTTTATTTCATACCCAAAGAAACCAAAAAACAATCTCTGTCTCTGTCTCTGTCTCTCTCTCTGTCTTCATCTATCTCTCTGAGTCTCTGTTTTTCTGATTCTCTTTTTCTCTAATTGTCTCTATGTCTTTGTGTTTCTGTTCATCTATCTTTATCTCTTTGCATTATTTTCTGTCACTGTGTTTCTTTATCCTTCTCTCTGTCTCTCTGTCTCTATCTCTGTTTCTTTTTTTCAGTTTCTGTCTGTCTATCTCTATTTCTGTCTCTCTGTCTCCATTTCTCTGGCTATCCAACTCTCTTCCAACCCTTTGAAATATTATATCTGGTATTAACCAGAGGAATTACCAGGGTCTTTTCAATAGCATTCAGTCTCACTCACTCTTGGACCCTGGAGGCAAAGATTTTGCTCAGCTTTCTACAAATTCAAAGGAGCAGACTCATTAGAACCAATAAGAAATGTTCCAGTGAAACCATGTATTTAGAAAGATAATGGGGAATGTCCTTCTACCCTCCCATGGCTTATTACCAGCAGCTTCACAGGGTCCTCTGAGGGAAGCAGGTCTGCTGGTAAACAGGTAGGCTCCTTGTAAACAACCTGAGGTTAACTTTTGGCTAACAGAAATATATGATCTTGTCATTGGCTTTCTCTTACAAGTTCATCCAATCCTGACCTGTGTCTCTAGTACCAGCCCCAGGTTGTCATATTTGGCCTCAAAAATATGCCTCAGACCTTCCTTATCTGTTTAGGAGTTATTAGTAGACCTCACCGGATGCTTCAGGAATCCAATATAGGCTATCCTTGGTAAATCATTTCCTTAGGGTTACTCACCTCTATGGAAAACTTCTAGAAAAGTCTGTTCAGGTAAATTAACCTTTTACTCTTGTTAGGATGTTGGCCTAGTGAGAAAAACAGCTAGTACATGTTCCGTGCTCCTAATCCCATCTTTTCCCACTATTCTTTGGTTCCCCCTCCCATCAGCTTTGAATTTATAAAGACCTTTCATATTAAAGATGCTCTATATCTGAAAGCTTCCTCATAACATTTTTAGAAATGTGCCTCTCCTCCTGGGGGTGGGGGCAACTATAAAATAATTTTACTATAATAGGCTAATAGGACAAGCTTCAAGGCATTTCTAGATACAATGGGGACAATGGTAATACCAATCTCCCTTGCAATCTTAAGTGGCATGGATATAGTATAAGTATTTCAGACCACGCAAAAGTAGTTGGTGGGTCATCTGGCTAATCCCAGATAAATACAAATGTTGAGTTGAGTAAAAAAATATACACATAAATAGAACAAGATAAATATCATGAATGTCATGTTCATGTTTTAATTTCATGGTGGCGATGGTTCACCCATGTCAACAAAGAAATCTGCTATGACTTTTGATATTGGGACAGAGCCTAGAAGATTTTTTGAGGTGGTTTGTCATACTCTATTTGAAGCATAGAGTTTGAATAATGTCATTTACTCAAATTGCTTCCCTTTTTAGAGCCAACTTTACCCATTTGTAAAATACATCTAGAGGATCTTTAGGGTTCCATCTTGTTCTACATTCCATGATTTCTGGATTCTACTTATAAACAATGTTAGAGATCTGAAGCACCTGATAAGAACTCCTACTTCCCACTCGCTTAATATGAAAAGTATTAAGTGAATTAGGAGGATTTTGAGTGCCAACAGCTGAAGAGAGTTGTTATTGAGAAAGCAAAGACAGAAGGGGGCAGAAAACAACTTTTTGTTCCCGATGACTGGAAATTCTTTAACATTTCCAGGAAAAAATAAATAAAGCAACACTGATTTTGCAAAGCTGTGTCTGCCAAGGGTAGCAAGTCCTTTTTGTGTTTGGATGCCTCTGGCATCTGAATTCTGGGTATTAACCCTGATGCCCAGTGTTTGTATTTGCATTCTGTTTAGTGCATTTTATCTCTTCTTCTGCCCCCAGGCTACTGGTCATGTAATTTCTCTGATTCTTACCCATATTCAGGAGTCTTATCCAGTTGTCATTCACCTATGGAAAAACATGTCTTAAAGTCATGTACTGTCTCAAATACATATTCCCACATACTCATATAATTCCCACATACTATAAATGGAAGACCTATGTTCCTCTAACATTTAGATATCATATTTTGACTCTTCTCTCTTATGAAACCCAGTGTCGAATATAGCTATATACTCCCAGAGCATAACATTGGCCCAAATGTTCATTGGTCACAGCTGATGACTGGGTTGTTTTTTTTTTTCTCCTTTCTGATGCCACAGATTATATTCTCTTTCCCCTTCTCTATGCTTTTTCTTGTTTCTGTTTGTTTCTTTCTTTGTCTTTTTTTTAGTGGGTTGACATACAAAAAGTAGTGGGGCATGTTATAATGGTCTATCTCATTTAGGAATATACTACCTTCTTTTCCCTCCCACTCAAGTCTGTTCCTGAAAAGATGAAACCATTTTCTATTACTGGATACTGAAAACAGAAGTAATGATTTTAAGAAGAACAATGGATTAGGAAGCAAGATATCTGAGTTTTAGGCCCAGCTCTTCCACTAATAAGCTGTGTAACTTTGGACATGTCATTGAAATTTTCAATTTCTTCATTTTTCAATGACTTGATGTTTGTTTCAGCCTCTTCCAGCTCTAACATTCCATCCTTCAAACTTTGTCCTTTCAAGGGGAATATAATTAGGTTATTCATACTAAAAGTAATATTTTGTTCCTATGCAGGAAAGTTGTGGAAAGTCTTTCTTGGTTCTGCTTTGAGGGCTTAATCTTCATCTTCTCTGTCAATTCAATTATCATTTGCTTTACCTTGGTTTTTGCATTGTGCCATCACTGTGATTGGGAAAAGGAGATAAAGCTGTAAATTTACTATGTTTTACAAAGCACAAGAATGTTGGCTAGAAAGGTATTCTGTTTAAGACCCAGATAAGATAGTAAAACTGGCATCTGGGAGCCAAGAGGTCAAAATAATGTGACATGGCCATTGGTAGCCTAGCAATGAGGTTAGCAGGCAAATGTAGGAGAAAGATTTATCTGCCCTAATACTTGTGATTGTCAAGGCACTTGATTGTGGTATTGTAAGCCTGGTAATTCAGTGAGCCAATGGGAGAGGGGAAAGAATTTGTTTAGTCAGTATGTCAGACGATCATCAATTACTTATTTTGTGCAACGTCTGAAGTCAGGAGGAGATAGCAGGATTTAGAGGGAGGAGATGATACAATACCTGAACTTCTGGAATATATTCAGTCTTGAAGGAGATTGGACAGAAATTGATATTTACCTTCTGCTTCATGTGGCACAAACATCTAAACACATAATTGACCAACTACAACTATACTGAGATTCAAAAGAACAAACAAAAAGTCTAAACCATCCATGCTGAGTATTTAGGGAAGTACAAAGGCCTCAATCAAAAAGATTAAGTGACTTTAGTCAGAGGGACTTCAGTGACTAGATCCAGGTTATGATTTAAAGTAGGAGATGCTGGCATCATTTGTGAAAAAGTGGCAAAAATTCATAGAGATCAATTGGGACAGTTAACGTATTGGGGTCCACATGATAATTTAAAGCAATTTGTAAGACTGTACACAGACATATTTTGACCCACATGTAGAAAAAAATCATACACTTCTTTGGAGATAGGTTTGTGTATTTTAGGGGCTTTTAACTTGAGATCCATGGATCTCTCAGGGATCTGTGGAAAGATTTTAGGGGATTATGTGAACTTGGAATTTTTAACACTTTGATAGCTGTATTTCAATGTATGTAGCCTTTGCAATAGCCTGTATTTTCTTTTATTCATCTAAAAGCATTATTCTGGATAGGATTCCATAGGCTTCACCAGCCAGCCAAAGGGCTATGACATGAAACAATGGTTAAAAACCCCCAATCTTTATTTACAAAGACATATCAGCCATGTCCAAATTCAGAGAAAATTATTAAGATACATTTGGAACCAAATGAATATTTAACTAATATGCATTGGAAGATGTAGCATTCAGTTTACTATGTAGCATTGAATGGAGAAGTCAGTTCCCTCCAATCTAGAAATGTAATCCTTTAATGGGAGGTCTTGGGTTAAAATCTTACCTTTAATGTTATTTTCATCTCTTCTTAAGACTGAAAAGTCAGAGCAAGAGAGCAAAATTAGTTCAAACTTTTGTAGAGATTAGTTATTCTGCTCTTGAAGTCAGAGTCAATAAACCTCATGGTTCAGAATGCTTCTTTTGGACAGACACAACTGTCCCATTTTCAGAAGGGCATGAGTACCCATAAATAATAGCTAGCAAAACAACACACATATATTACATAATATATGACACAGAGTTTTCTTTGAACCATATCACCTACTACAGACCATGCTGAAATTTCAGAGGATCCTCTGATACTAGATGAAGGAACATAGATGTAAGAATGAAAGGAAGCTCAGGAATCATCTAGTTCAACCTCTCATTTAGTAGATAAAACAACAGGCGTAGGGAGATTAGGTGACCTTCCAAAGGCTTCACAGATAATAATAATATTTAAATATATAACAGCAATATAGATATATAATAGCCTTTGGGGGGGTACAAATAATTTTAAACATGTTATCTCATTTGATTCTTACAGATTAGGAAACTGAGGCACGGGGAGATTAAGTGGCTTATTCAGGGTCACACAGAACTAGCTTTATTCAAGCAGCTGAGCCAAGAATCAAACTCAGGTTTTGCTGACTCCAAAAGCAGCATTCTACCTATGCTACTTAACAACATGGTTAAATTTCAATGTTAGCTATTATAGGATATGTTTGATGCATATAATTATAACAGGAATAGTAACAATAATGCCTTCTTTTTATAAAATGATATTCCTCATCTTCCAGGGAAACATAAGTTTTGAGTTATTTTTTTCGGTACTAATAATGAGGGATGAATTGTGTTAAGATGTTCTTACTTTCTCATTCTGTCTGCCTTGTAACCAATATTTTCAAGATGGTTGGCCAGGAATAGAATAGTAAAGATTTAGAACGGAAAGGGACCACAGAGATCATGTGGTCCAAGCCCCTGATTTTACAGATGAGGAAACTGGAGGTTAAATGATGGAAATAGGAATGAAATGGCTGGCCAAAAAGGAGAAAGTACTCTAAACTACCAAAAATCTTTCTGTGAAACAAATATGGGCTTGATACACAGATGAGGCAAAATAACATTAAATTTTTTTAAAAGAGCTAATCCAATATCACTAATGAATTTCATGCCAAAATCTTAAATAGAAAAAATAAAACTCAACAAAGATACTATAGCAATATTTCCCCAAAAGAATTAATTATGACCAAGTTGGATTTATACCAGGAATGTGATAGTTCAATATTAGGAAAGGAATTAACATAATTAATCACATTAATAACAAAAATGATTGTATCAATACATGGAGAAAAGCCTTGGACAAAATATAGTGCTCATTAATGTTAAAAGCACTAAAAGCATAGGAATGGAAAGGACTTCCATTATTGTGATAAAAAACACTTATATAAAAATCAAGATTTAGCATTATTTATAATGGAAAAACATTAGAAGTTTCTCTAATAAATCAATGATGAAAAAAACATACTGTCAACATTTTTGTGGTTCGCATGAATTTGTTTCATCACTATTGCCTAATGGGCTACGCAAAGGTATGAATTAATTATATGACTTGGGGAGGGCTGTAAGTAGTTTAAAACTGCCCCGTATCCTCTACCCTGCACCCCTAGACAAGGGGTTGAAGTCCTTGATCTAACCAACTGAACAGAACCAAACAAAAGTAATTTATTATAGCTTTATCTATGTATACATAATCAGGAAGGGCTGAATGCCATTAGAGAATTCTTATAATTGCCATGGCTTCCATTTACAGTGTCCAAAGCTAACACAATCAAGGACTATTTTAATATTATTCCCATTTACAGAAAAAAAATAGTCTCAAGCCCTCAGAGCCTTAAGGACTTATCCATAATCACACACAGTGGGCCAACACAGATGGTCCTTCTCCTGTGACTTTCTCTAATCACAGGCCTATCTTACCAGTCTTTTTTTTTCTTCCTATTTTGCTGCCCAGATCTTCCATTGGCAAGTTCCCTAGGCACCAAGGAAACAGATGATTTTCCTTTAATAGTGCTTCTCTTTGGGATTCCTGTTATATGACAGACCCCTATCACCTCAAGGGTCTTTAGAAACATTGTCACAGACCTCCCTATGCACAGTCAGCATATCCTGAGAGGTCCAAGCCAATGCTGGAATATTATGTTTGTCCCCCCCCTTCCCAACCACCCACCCAGCTTCTTTTATTGCTCTCTGGAACAAGCTCCTTTTTAAATATTTGAATTCATTGAGTCTTTATTTATTGTGCCCACACCTTAAGGCATTTCTGCAGAGAGTGCAATTTTAAAAATTTGAAAGGAGTGGGGGGAGAAATTAATTATATGAAAACATAGGCTTAGAAAGGAGCTTCAGAGGTCACTTACCCTGGCCTCCTACCTCCGGGCAGGAGTATTCCTAGTCCTTTCTAGACAACTTGTTTATTATCTCTCTATACAATGCTTATTAAGAAAGCATCTGCTGAATCTGACAAGCAGGCTGTTGGACAGAACAAATAAGAAAAAGAGTCTACTTTCACAACAAAGTCTTGGGGGGAGTAGGGGTACTTAGGGTTCTAGGCTTGGTGATTATTTCTTCTCTCTCCCGAAGAGAGAGAAAAGCAGTACCTGAAACTCATTGGTCTCTCCCATTGTACATTATACCTAATGAGTCTTAAACTTGAATCACAAAACTACCATCTTGTCCTCTGTTCTTTGGACTGCCTACTTCTTATCCTATCTCCTCTTCTTATTAACCTCCAGTGCTAGGAATATAGTGAAATATTTCTCCCATCACAGCTGAGAGCTCTGATAGTGATGCCCCCTTCACAAGAGTAACCTCAAAGGACACCTCCTTACAAGAAACTTATTTGATTTCTCATGCCTCCCTCCTGTTTTATTCTCTGCATATAGCTTGTGCTAGGGGTTGGCAACCTTTGAAAGGTTTCTGCTGAAGATGTCATGTAAACCAATTTTCAGTGGCATTCAGGCCAGTTAGCACCATCACATATCAGTGACAGCACCAGCCTATCAGCCCTATTCAGGTAAGGGTGGACGTGAAAACAGAAGGCTGCAAGAAGTCCTTGAGAAAAAGGTCTTTTGCCTGCATGTTCCATCAAATCAAGTCGGCTTCATGCAATTCCTATGATTCCTGGATACCCCCTCAGCTAATTGGTCATCATTACAACTCTGATCATTTCTTGACATTTTGTATTTTCTACCCTCCCACACTGATAGCCTGGGGAAAATTTTTTTAAAAGATGATAATTTGAACTTGCTAATTGTTCCTGCTATGCTATTATCAGGGTCCCATGCCCTCTGACTGCCACTCCCATGACTTCTGGCACAGGCATGACTAAAAAGATAGAGAAATATAATATAGGGTAGGAGTCACAACTATTGTTGGCCTTGTGGTATAGCATCCCTGCTCAAGTTCTCTTGTATGCTGTTCTTTTAGACCTTCAAATATGCATAGTATACCCTCCTGCCACGTATGCAACACTGAGGAACACAAACACAGACAAACATGGGAGGATACTGAAAATAGTCATACACTGCAGAGGGGTGCTGCTTAACACACAAGACTCTTTTACTTTCTGCCCAGACATAACAGTGACCTCTGCAGTATTAGGGCCATCCTAGACAGAGCATTAGCCTTGAAGCCTGATCTAATTTAGTTTTTCCACATTGGACTTGAATTTTCCTACCTTAAAGATTGGACTGATACTTCTCATCTCTGCCTCACCTTGCTATCATGGATTGCCTAACAATATTTGATCTGATTTGAATGCTCAAAATCTCAACCTCCATTCATTCCCTATCTCATTCCCTCTGCAAATACACAGCATTAGCTCTGTATGACTGGAGTGTGATTCCACATTCCTTCAGGGTTCAGCATGGTATAATGGAAAGCATGTGGGCTCTAAAATGAGAAGGCTTGAACCAACTCACACGTCTGATACATACTAAATATATGGCCTTGGAAAAGTGACTTTACCTCTCTGGGCCTCAGTTTCCTAACTGAGAGGTTTAAATTGGATGGCCTCTGAGATTTCCTCCAGCTTTCTATTTATGATCCAATGACCTTCCTTTCATGATACCCACACTGCTGCCTCAGAGCCACCATGACACTTGAGAGTGGCCATATACCCCCATCTTTATCATCTGGCTCTGGACTACGTTTTCATACTTATTATATTATTTCCTTTCACACACATCAAAGAAAATAGGATCAAACTGGCCCACATGGTGACTCTCACACATAAGATTCCAATTCTTATTCTGAGTTTTTACATTGCTTGTCCTGCATGTCCAGAATGTGGTCCCTTCTCACCTCTGTCTCAGAATTGCGAGCCTCCTTCAAATCTCATATCAGAAACCATTTTCTACATGAGTCCTTTCCTGATCTCCCCAAATGCTTGTAACTTTCCCAATATTATCTTGTATTTCCTATGTGTGTGTATATGTTTGTATATATATATATACATACGTACATATATGCATTGCATATATGCAGCATATGCACATGTATGTAATTATATGATTACATAAAATATATTTGCATATACACATGTGTGTATATATACACATATATTTGTGTGTATATTGTTCCCCAATAGAAGACTCCTTGGCATTAAAAACTATTTAATTTTTTTTTGTATTTGTATACTTAGTACCTAATATAGTGCCTGGTATACAATAGGTGTTTAATAATCTTTTATTGGATGATCTTGAAATTTGGCACGACAAATCCCTCTTCTTAAGTTAGGATGTCCCTTCCTAAATATACTGTTTTCCCCAACCACAGGTAACATCAGGATTGGGGCTGTCTGCTGTGGAAAGTACATTTAGCTGGGAACTACCTGTCATATCCTCTACTCCCTATGGAAAAAAAGAGGAAAGATTTAAATATGAAAAACCAACAGAGTTAATCAATATTATTTATTACACCATATTAGCAATATTATCACCCCTTAGGTCTATACAATCCTGTTCTTCTGCCTTATAGAGTTTTTATGAAACAAAATGTTAGGAGTATAATCACAATAACCGAGAGTTTAAGTTAGGAGAATTCTTGATTTTTAGGGAGATGTTTGGCTCTCTTCCCTTATTAAAATTTATGTTTATGTCTAGCTAAATGCTGGCCCCTTTCTGTTTAAGGCAAAACTCATTGTACAGGAAACATTTAGGTAAACAAAGTGAACAGAGTTTATTACAGTGGTTGTTACTAGGCAGGAATGGGGAGGGGAAGTTGGAGAAAGCTTAGACCATCTAGGGAACTCCTCTCAGATCTTGAAGAAGTGACTGCAATCAATAGTTTAAATCCAAGGCTTTTGCTCTGAAATGCCTGTAGGAGGCAATGGTCCTTCTCAGTTTTCCCCTTCTGCACCACAGTTCAATTTTCTATTTCTTTCTCTTTTCAATCTCTCCTTTCATCTTCTATTTTTTGTCCATTACCCCTTTGTTTCTGATTTTTTCTGGCTCAGTTTGTTAAGTCCTGAGTGGGACTAGGGAGGTTGACCTCTATTTTACTGTAGCTGTTCAGTATTTATGGTTCTCACCCTTTCCTCTCAGTCTGTCTATCACACAGTGTACATTTCCTTAAGAATTCCTGGGCATTATGTAAAGCTTCCTTCCAGCTTAAAGATCAGGATAGCCACAGATGCTCTCAGTGCTGGTATGGAATACTTGTCCCTCTGAATGAAAAATACCAGGATGTCAATCAGTTCTCAAACACTTATTATAAACTCAAAGTTTACCGTTCAGCCAGTTGCTATAAATTATCAGCTCTGTTCTCACCTGAAAAGCTCAGGCTAGCCATGCCTCCAGGAGAATCATATTAAAGTACCTAACTGCCTGAGTTATCAGAACTCTTCTTGGTATCTTGAGTCTCTTCCCATGACACAGGGTATGGGTTCCTGACACTTTCACTTCTTTAAATCTCCTGATTTCCCATTGTCTTCTACTTTCCACTAACCTCCTTTCTCTGTCCTCTTGCCTTTGGGTTTCCTGTAATTCTGCTTGCTGTCTGACTCCTGTTTGCCTGCTTGGATCTAACATAACCTTTCTCTGACTTTTTATACCTAGGTAAGCCAAAACATCCACCCAATTACAGACCCTCGATTCCACTTTGCCCACTAGCTCCCAGGCCCTGCTCCCCATCTGATTGGCCTCTTTCTATACCTAATATTTATCCCATTATTCTAACCTTGACTTCAGTCTCCTGGCTCTAGATACATTGCTCTAGAGCCTATGGTCTGCCGCCAGCTACAAAACCATGCCACTCATTATACCCCAATTCAGAAAGTTGGCATATTTAGCATACTGCCTGGCCACCAACCAAACCAACATGGGAACCTGGTTTCTTCTCTCTCATGCTTCCTCCAACAACCTGGAGAGTGAGTTAGGTCAACCCCACATGTAGCCCAGCTCTTTATACTTTTATGAAGGATACTAGAAAAAATGCTTCCTAACTTACATGGTCCTTTATTTGCCCCCCTATTGAGGTGCTTATCACACAGTGTCTTGTATTACAATTATTCACGGGTGTGGTATTGCCCAGTAGATTTCTAACCTCCATCATGGAACAGACTGCATCTGAGTCAATTTTTGTATCTCCCACATGGGCTAGCACAGAGTGAGCACTCAATAAATATTTATTGAATATTCCATTAAATAAGTCGCCACACCCCTCGATCCCATACTGACAATTACTGTTGGAGATAGGCAGGGGTGTAATGGAGTCAGCTCATACTAGTCCTATTGTTACATTTTCAGTGTGAGCATTTACACTTTCAAAATCACAAACACTAAGAATCAGGGATTGATTCATTGTTTTATTAATTGTCTGGACTTAAAGAAAGTGATGGTGAATGGAGAAAATGTTAGTAATTCATAATAAACTTAAAAGTTTATCCTGTGACCATTTTTCCCCAGAGAATTGGTTGTCAAGTATTTATTCACACACAACTTGAAATGCTTCACTTTGAGAATTCTCTAGGACATCTCAAAGCCCTGGGAAAATATTATCTCAGTTACTTACTTCTGCCCCATCTATGATCATAGGTTTATACTTCTAGAGATGGAAGGGACCTTAGAGATCTGGCCCTCTCATTTTACAGATGAGGGTACTGAGGGACAAAGCCATCAAGTGATTTGTCCAGGAAGAAGTAACATGGCTAAGAAGTATCTCAGATGAATCCGGACCTTCCTGACTCCATGTCCAGGGATCTAGCCACTATTTGGGGAGCAATATTTGTATGTACAGCCTTCTATGAGATGCTTTACATGGTGGAGGGGAGATATGAAAGCAGGAGACAAGAATGCATAGTCCCTGCCCCACAGGAGCCCACAAGCCTGAGCCTGACAGCACATTTAGCAAATAGATTCCCATGAAAACTGCCTAAAAAGAGAGTGAAAGGGAAGACAGATTTTCAGTTGCATGGTACCTAAATCTCTTTGAGTATTTTATCCTAATGTTAATCACTTTTAGATCCAAGACATTATTAAGAGGATGCTATTTCATACAAATGAAGGTCTTATACTATCCTACCTACCTTTTCTTTCAGGTTTCATTAAGTATTTGTTTGTTTCCAACCTCTTTCCCATCCCACCTTGTCTTTTTTTTTTGGGGGGGGGAGTTCAGACCTTGGTGTCATTATTATAGGGAAGTTACCCTGTAAAGAAACAGATTTCATCAATGCAGAGATGTATCTTTTTAGTAATTTGCAAGAAAAAAAAAAGTTGCCTGAGACAGCCCCCAAAGGGGTAGGGAGAAGGAAGAATCAGAGGTAGAATAACATGACCTTAAGAATGGAGACTGTAATGTTAAAGGAAAGCCTTAGGAGGTCTCAGAATTTGTTTTTGTGTGTGTTTGTGTGTGTTTGTGTGTGTGTGTGTGTGTGTATGTGTGTGATGGGGGGGTTGTGTGTGTGTATTTTTAAGTATTTTATTATTTTCCATTTGCATATAAGGACAGTTTACAACATTTGTTTTCATAGGAATTTTAGTTCGATTTTTTTTCTTCTATCCTCCCTTCCCTCCCTCCTCCCTAAGACAGAAAGCAGTCTGATATAGGTTGTCTATGTACAATCACATTAAACATATTTCTACATTAGTCATGTTGTAAAAGAAGAATCAGAGCACAAAGAAAAAACCTCAAAAAGAAGGAAAAAGGGGCATTTTGGAGCAGCAGCGGTGGCGGAGCCAGACTGACCTACTGACCAAGAGAGGTACAGACTGAAGGGCGGGTGGCGCCTGGTCTGTTCTCAGAGCCATGGGCAGAGGAGACTCTGTAGCCACCATGATCAGAGGGCTTTTCATCTCTAACACAAGGCGGAGGTGCTCATCTTCCGAGTATACAGAGATAACATCAGGTAGAACGCCTCGTAAGCCTTCTGCTTCAATGTGATCCACGCCAGCAGCAGGTGCGCTCTCCTGTCATCAACATTGCCCGCACCAGCTTCTTCCACGTCAAGTATTCCAATATCTGGCTGGCTGTCATTTTGCTGTCACCAAGCAAAATGTCAACGTGGCTATGGTCTTCGAGTTCCTCTATAAGAAGTGTGACGTCATGACCGCCTACTTTGGCAGGATCAGGGAGGAGAATATCAAGAACAACTTCGTGCTCATCTATGAGCTCTTGGACTAGATCCTGGACTTTGACTACCCACAGAACTCGGGGACCGGAGCTCTGAAAACGTTCATGACTCAGCAGGGCATTAAGAGCTAGCATCAGACCAAGAAAGAATTCTCAGATCAGATGGGTCGGCGGCGTGAGGGCATCAAATATCGTGGGAATGAGCTCTTCCTGGATGTGCTTGAGAGTGTCAACCTACTCATGTCTCCTCAAGGGCAGGTGTTGAGCGCTCACAGGTCTGGCAGGGTAGCGATGAAGAGCTATCTGAGTGGCATGCCCGAGTGCAAGTTTCGGATGAACAAGATCGTCATTGAGAAGCAGGGCAAAACAAAAACAGAGAGAGAGAGAGAGAGAGAGAGAGAGAGAGAGAGAGAGAGAGAGAGAGAGAGAGAGAGAGAGAGAGAGAGAGAGAGAGGCAGGGGGGAGGAGGGGGAGGCAGCTAGGCGGCACAGTGCATAGAGCACCGGACCTGGATTCAGAAGGACCTGAGTTCAAATCCTACCTCAGACACTTGACACTGGCTGTGTGACCTTCAAGTCACTTAACCCTACTGACCCCCAAAAAACAACAGAAAAAAAGAGGAGAGAGAGAGAGAGAGAGAGAGAGAGAGAGAGAGAGAGAGAGAGAGAGAGAGAGAGAGAGAGAGAGAGAGAGAGAGAAAAGCAGGGCAAAGGCACAGCCGATGAGACTGATAAGACTGGCAAGAGTGGGAAGTAGTCCATCGCTATTGATGACTGCACCTTCCGCCAGTGCGTGGGGATCAGCAAATTTGGCTGAACGGAGCATCAGCTTCATCCCTCCCGAGGGAGAGTTTGAGTTTATGAGGTACCGGACCACCAAGGACATAATCCTTCCCTTCCAGGTGATTCCCCCTAGTGCGCGAGGTGGGACAGACCAAACTGGACGTCAAAGTTGACATTAAGTCCAACTTCAAGCCTTCCTTGCTGGCCCAGAAAATTGAGGTCCGGATCCCAACACCGCTGAATACAAGTGGGGTTCAAGTGATCTGCATGAAGGAAAAAGCCAAGTACAAGACCAGTGAGACCGCCATTGTGTGGAAGATCAAGCGCAAGGCGGAAATGAAAGAAGTACGGTTTAGTGCGGATATTGAGCTGCTAAGGACCAACAACAAGAAATGGACCGGGCCTGGCATTTCCATGAACTTTGAGGTACTGTTTGCACCCTCTGCCCTCAACCTGCGATACTTAAAGGTGTTTGAACCCAAGCTGAACTACAGCGACCACGACGTCATCAAACGGGTGCGTTACATTGGCCAAAGTGGCATCTATGAAACCCACTGCCAACCGCCAGGCGGTGGGCTCCCGAATCTTCACCGACCTGGGTGCCCCCCTGGGGAGGAGCCACGCTGGGTCAAAAGCCCCATCTCGTCCCCGTTGGTGTCTCCTTTTTCCTGCATCGCTGCACACCCTCTGCACAAGCCCCTAGACATGGTCTAGACTGACCCTACCAAGAAGGGGATGAACACAGCAGCCCCTTGGACCCCCTGGGCCCTTGCAGCCCCTGACGGTCCTCCAACCCTCATTTTGTCCGTCCCAGCCCAGCTCTGGGCTCTGTTTGAGTTTTGTGACCAAAGCCGGGCTGGGGTCTCTTGGGTGTCCCTGCCTCTGACCCTGGGGGTGGGGGGGATGCGGGCTGCCGGAGCCCCTAGCCTCTGCACTTCCCTGAAAGGCCAGTAACTGCCTCCCACTCCTTCCTTTCCCCCTCAGCCCCTGCTTTGAGATAGTGTAACTTGTCCAGTTATCGACCCAATAAATTCTGTAGGGGAAAAAAAAAACAACATTCCAAAAGTAGAAACAGTATGGTTCAATCTGCATTCATAATTCACAGTTCTTTTTTTTTTCTGGATGTGAAGAACATTTTCCATCATGAGTTCTTTGAAACTATTTTGGATTTTTGCACTGCTGAGAAGAGCCAAGTCTATCACCATTGTTCATCACACAATGCTGCCGTTACTGCTTACAACGTTCTCCTGGTTTTGCTCCTCTGTCAGCATCAGTTCATGTAAGTCCTTCCAGTTTCTCAGAACTCCTCCAGCTTATTGTTTCTTACAGCACAATAGTATTCCATTATATTCATATACCACAACTTGTTTAGCCATTCCCCTATTGATGTGCATTCCCTCAATTTACAATTCTTTGCCAATGCCTCAGGATTTGGATATTTAATGACCACATCCTCAAAACATTTCTTTTGTCTAACATTGTTTACTTCATAAATCAATGTGTCTAAGTGAGGCTCAGACTAAAAAGGAGGACAAGTAAGGTCTGCAGAGGTAGTAAAAGAAATTAGACTAGGGAGAACACACTACTTCTTATCTCCAAGTGGTACACAGAGGATATGGAAAAGGTATAAATATTCATGAATAATAAAAACGAATGCAGAATAGACTAGAAGAGAAAGAATGAGAAAGACAAAGCAAAGGAAAACTTAGGCAAGGGCCCTGTAAAGAGATGTTACTTAAAAGAAAAAAAATGGATAAGATTCTGAACTATTTACTTAAGAGGGAATAAGAAGGGAAGAGACAGAGACAGAGGGAGAAGGAAGGAAAGAAGGAAGGATAAAAGGAGGTTTAAAGAGAGAGAAAAAGAAAGAAAGAAGGGAAGGAGGGAGGGAGGAAGTAAAAAGAGAAACCTCAAAGCAGATGGGAGACAGGGATTTGGGGTGAGCCTATGAGAATAGACTGAAGTCAAAGTACCATAAACAAAACTAATCGCTGGGGCAAAGTCAGTAGACTTGGATGAGGAAGGGGATAAAAACCAATACAAAAGAAACAAATGGAGGGAAACACAAACCTTAAAATCATAACTGTAAATGGAATGGATTAAATAGCACAATAAAACAAGAGTGGCAGAATGGATTAATAACAAAAACAATTTGTTGTTATACAAGAAAAAGCTATAAGACATACACAAAATGAAAATTAAAAACTGGCACAAACTTTACTATGCATCAGTTGAATAAAAAAGCAGGAATATTAGTTATGTTATAAGATAAAACCAAACTTAAAATTCACAATATAAAAAGAAATAAATGGGAAAAATTCATTATGCTTGAAGGAACCATAGACAAGAAAAGAAAGACAACACATTAAAAAATATTTCCACCTTATAAAATAATACAATAATTGTAGGATAGTTTAATGTTCCTTTACCAAAGATAGATAATTACATAGTAAGATAAACAAAACAAAAATATAGATTAGACAAACTATTGGAGAATTTAATGATTTCCTCTGAGTGAACACATTAAAAAAAATCTGTTTCTCAATAATACATTGTGTCTTACAAAAATAGATCATATTGGATGCATTGATCAGTTATACTAATTTTTCTCATTCCTTTTTTCTTTTATTGTCTTTAAAAATAATATTTATTAAATGTGAAAGCTGTCTGGGTAAGTATAGGAAGGAATAGTAGAGAAAACTACAATAATATAAAAAACAGATATCAATAAAATTTATGTTTAATAGACTATGCAATACAGGAAAATAATATAAATGAATGTAAAAAGACAACTTTTATAGACACTAACACAGTAAAAATAATAATTAATTAAGGGGGCATAGGCAAAAGATACAGACTTAGAGACCTAAAATGACATTCTGAATAATGAGTGGCTCAAAAAACAAATAATAGAAGTAATTAATAATCATGTGAAAGAGAATTATATCTTTGAGACAATATTCACAATTTCTTGAATTCAGTAAAAGTCATAATCAGAGGAAAGTTGTATCTTGAAACACACTAATAAAGTAGAAAGAAGAACATAAATGAATCAAATATCCAATTTAAAAATAGAAAATCAACAAGTAAACCCCAAATTAACACAAAAGAAGCAATTTTAAAAATTAGATAACAAACAAATAAAAAGGAAACCAAAAAGTCTACAGAACTGATCAAAAAAATTAAAGCTGTTAATTTCAAAAGACTAATACATTGGAGGATTTCTTTATATGACTATAGATAGCTTTGATTTCTTCGTCTGAAAATTGACTGTTCATATCCTTTGACCATTTATCAAAGATCAAAACCAAATTTCCAAAATAGAAAAAAACAAACTAAACTAGATGAACTAACAAAAGAAAACAGAGAAGAAAAAAGAATGCAGGAAATTAATTATTATTATAATACAAAACTATAATATATGATGCTCAAACACAATTACAAATTGTACAATTATATTTATTTATTTCTTTGTTATCCATTCACTCATTCATTTATCTATTTATTTGTTTGTTTGTTTTTTATTTGTGGGTGGCGCAATGAGAGTTAAGTTACTTGCCCAGGGTCAAGCAGCTAGTAAGTATTAAGTGTCTGAGACCAGATTTGAACTTGGATCCTCCTGAATCCAGGGCTAGTGCTTTATCCACTGTGCCACCTAGCTGACTCTCCAGTTATATATAGTTATAATAATAATACAGATATACATTATGAACAAAACTGATCATTTAAAAAGAAATTCAGGATTCTTCATCTTCATATATGCATATCTATATGGGATATGGGGTGTTCAGGGACTAGAACCTCTGGTGTGAGGACTTGCTGAGTTTTTTTTACACACCCAGTAAAACTGTCTAGGAGGCTAAACCAGGTTGAAGGTAACTGATAAGCTTCAAATCTGCTGGTGAGTTAGAGGGATGTCAACCCCAAGCATGTGAAAACTTCCACCAGTGGGCTGGGCAGGTGAGAACAATTTGTTCCAGTGGCCATGAAGCTGTCTGAAGCAGGTACTGTGGAACACTTAGGGCTTGGTCAGGCATCAAAGATGCCAAAGTCATCTACTGCATCCTGGGCCATTACCATGCATCCTGACTTTTGTCCTGCCATTGGACTTTGATGACTTAACTAACCAAGACATAGGGATATTTAAAAATCCAATCTCAGAAAATGAGACTGAATGAATTGAAAAAGAAAGAAGTATCACAGAGAGTTTCCTTGGGCACTAAGAATATGTGACTTTCCCATATTCACACAATCTGCTTTTTGACAGAGGAGTAACTTGAACACATTTCCCTGACTCCCTGGTTTTCTATGCACGATTTTATCCAAATGTTTCACTTTTACTCCTTATATCTTATAATTGGATCACAAGTGTCCAGGGCTTAGATCTTATAGCATTTCTCCTTTGAGATGCAAAATTAGATGTTCCTGGCAAAATCCCAATTCTCTGTCAAAAGGAAACTCTATGCAGCAACTTGAAAAAAGAAAAACCCATCTTCACTGTGACCAATAAATGTTCATGTACTTGGTTTGATGGCTTGTTTGTGGGAATAGATTGCATGCCTTTTGAAAAATTTTATTGATGTGTTTTGTTTTTAAATTACAAATACTTACTGAGTATTTCCACTTCTTCAGAGGTCTCTTGTAAGAAAATAAAGCATATAAATAAAATTAATAATACAATGGTATCATCTAAAAGTGCATGCAGCATTTCACATCTATAACACCCCCCTCTCTTTTATTTTAATTAAATAAAAACTATTTTCTCTCCCTCCCACCCTCTAACCCATTAGGAAAAAAAAGAAAAACAAAATTATTGTAACAAAGATGCCTAGTCAAGCAAAGCAATTTGCCTCAATTATTGTATACAAAAATAAATGTTCATTATATACCTCATATCTATCACCTCTCTGTAATAAATGGTATGTTTCATAATTCAGACTCTGAAATCATGAATGGCCCTTATATGGATCTGAGTTCTTACAGCTTTCAAAATTGTTTATTTTTTACTGTGTTATTGTTATTGCATAGATTGTTCTGGTTTTATTCATTTCATCCCTTATCACTTTTTTCAGATTGATGTCATAGTATAAATTATCCTGATTCTGTTTACTGCACTCTGTGTCAATTCATATCAGTCTTTCACCTTTTTGAAATCATCTATTTCCTTCCTGAATCATCTTTTGAAGAGTCTTTTTAAGTTATGTATTTCCTCACTTCTTAAAAAATAGTATTCTCTCATATTTATACTATATAATTTATTCAGTTATTTCTCAATTAATGGCCATCTCCTTATATGTCACTTTTTTTAGTCTTTTTTTTTTAAGTGAGGCAATTGGTTTTAAGTGACTTGCCCAGGGTCACACAACTAGTAAGTGTTAAGTGTCTGAGGCTGGATTTGAATTCAGGTACTCCTCCAGGGCCAGTGCTCTATCCACTGTGCCACCTAGCTGCCTGATATGTCACTTTTTTACCACCAAAAAAGAGCTACTTTACATTTCTTGTACATGTAGAACTTTTTCCTCTTTTTCTGATCTATTTTTGGTATAGGCCTAGCCTATATCTAGTTAGGTAAAGGGCACACACTGTATAATTCCAAATTGCTTTCCAGAATGATGGTACTTATTAACAAGTACACCAAAATTATATCAATGGGGCTTTTGTGTTCTTGTTTTTTTTCTCCCTACATACCCTCCAACATTTATGATTTTCTGACTTTTGCCATCTTTGTCATTCTGATGGGTGTGAGACAGAATCTCAGAAATCCTTTAATTTGTATTTCTCTAGTTATGATTTGGACCATTTTTTAATTTGTTTTTTAATAACCTTGGTTCTTTCCCTTGAGACCAGACTTTTTATATATTTGTATAATTTATCAATTGGGGAATAGTTGTTTTTCTTTTATAAATTTGAAGCAGCTCCATATATATCTTGGAAATGAGTTTGTATCAGAGAAACTAGCTGCAAAGATTTTTCCAGTTAATTGTTTCCCTTTTAATCTTAGCATTATTAAATTTGTTTGTGCAAACCCCTTTTTAATTTAATGTAGTCAGAATTATCCAGTTTATCTTCTGTTATCCTTTCTATTCCTTATTTGGTTATGAACTTTTCCCCTATCCATAAATCTGATAGTTAATTTTTACATATTTCTCTAATTTGTTTATCATGTGACCTATTATATGGAGATCAGGTCCTCATTTGCAGCTTACAATCAAATTGGCTGATTACACAAAGATCAGAGGGTGAAGTTAACTGGTTGAACAACAGAATCAGGGTCCAAAATGGTCTTGACAGTCTAGAAGAATGGAAAAAATTTAAAAAGACAAACCCCAATAATGTTCATTGTAAAGGCCTACATTCAGGTAAAAATAAAAGGATGGAGAAATTAATTAATTAATCAACAAGCATTTATTAACCATCTACTATATGCCATTGGAGCAGCTAGGTGATACAGTGGATAGAAGACCAGGCCTATAAGCAGGAAGGCTCATCTTCCTCAGTTCAAATAAGGCCCCAGACCTTTAATATCTGTTTGGCCCTGGGCAGGTCACTTATGTTTACCTCAGTTTCCTTATCTATAAAATGAACTGGAGAAGGAAATGGCAAACCACTCCAGTATCTTTGCCAAGAAAACTACAAATCAAGTCATGAAGAATCTGACATGGCAGAAAAAAAAGACTGAACTTTTGCCCTGCTCTGTGTTAGGTTCTGGGAATACAAAGAAAGGTAAAAAAAAAAAATCTCCTTTTACATTCTAATAGGAGAGGTGAGTGGGAGAGAACAACCTATATATAAACAAGCATAAACAAAGTATATTCTGAATGGAGGAAAGTTAACCTTAGATCAGCTAGCAACCAGGAAGAGTTCTTTTTTAAGTATTTTATTATTTTCCAGTTACATATAAGGATAGTTTTCAACATTTGTTTTCACAGGATTTTTAGTTCCAAATTTTTCTCCCACCCTCCCTTCCCTCCCTCCTCTCCAAGATAAAAAACAGTCTGATATAGGTTGTATATGTACAATGACATTAAACATTTCTACATTAGTCATCTTGTGAAAGAAGAATCAGAGCACAAGGGAAAAACCTCAAAAAAGAAGGAAAAAAAATAGTTCAAAAGTAAAAACAGTATGGTTCAATCCCCTGAAACCCCCCTAGGTGGAGAATATTATAATGAGAAGGACTGGCCCTCCCCTGTACCTCCCCAAGATGGAGATTATTATAATGGGACTGATAATCAATTTATCCATACCATAAATATAACTGTCTTTCCTTTCATTATTCGAGAGATACCTTTCCAACATTCTGGTTCTCTCCCTGTGGTCACCCACAGCATTGCAATAAAACTTGGGAAACTGAGTCACTGATTCTTGTAATTCTTTTGGGACAATCAATTTAACCCCAAATTCCAGTCCACATCACAGGGAAGTAGATTTCAGGTAGGTTAATGAAAATTTCTGGCAGTTGGAGCCACCTCAGTGAGTGGTATGTCCCTTTGTACTAGGGGTCTTACAACCAGAGACTGGCTGAACACACTTCAAGTATTTGGTAGAGAGGAATCCTTTTCCAGCATTGAGTGGAATAGATGGGCTCTCAAGTCTGTTTGGACTAAGAGATTGTGTGATATTCTTAATTGTCTTCCAGTATTTAACTGAGTATAAATTTTAGAGGTAGTGTGTCATAGGAGATAGAAAACTCTCCTGAAGTCAAGAAAAAAGACCTAGCTCTTAACACAAATAGGCTGTTTGACTCTAGATACCACTAGCCTCTAGGCAGTGGCATCAAACTAAAATGGAAGTGGGGGCCAATTAAATCATACATCAATATCCCTACTGGCTTCATATCAACTTACTTTGAAAATGTATTACTATCCATTTTTATTATATTTTATATATTTTGTCAAATAGTTCCCAATTATATTTTCCCCCCAATTACATTTAATGTGGCTCAGGCCACACTCAGCAGTGTTTTGGGCCACATATGGTCTCTCAACTACATGTTAGACTCCTTTGCTCTAGGCAGCTTTCTGAGACAAGTTCCAGAAAAGAGAGGCTCACCCACATTGATAGAGGTAGTTTCCCCACAAGTTTCTTATACCAGTAAATCTCAAGTCCAGCCCCTATCCTGATCCCTACCCTTATCCTATTCTTATCCCTGTGTTTCGTGTGAGTAATATGCAGGAAGCCAGTGCCACTGTACTGTAGAATACATGGCAAGAAGGTGTAAGAATACTGGAAATGTAGGAGGGGGCATTTGGTACTCCATTAAATATACTTCTCCAATACTAAGAGTACAGGGGAAGTTTCACCAGCAGGTAACATTTCTGCTATATCCTAGGCCTCTGGGGCATAGATGCTTCTAAAGAGAACCTCATTACCTGGGGCACAGCAGAGTGACTTCACAATAAGCTTTAAGTAGATCCTAGCTCAGGCAAAAAGTTCTCTTTCACCAAGGCATAAGGGAAACTCCAGAAAAGTACATCATTGAGAGGGGAAGGGGGAATAGGACTTTCACTGCCCTGACTTCCAATCATCTGTTGTATCTACCAAACAAAATATCCCTCAACAATGCAATAACTTGAGCTAATGGGGAATTAGTTTAATGGCATTTGCCAAGGAAAAGAAGAAAACAGAAAGTCTGGCTACTGACAGTATCTTGGGCTGGGAGGGACATCCCAATTATTGAGGGGATAATTAACAACTTTGATGTCCTCAATATTAATTCATTTTGTCATTAAATTAATTAGCATTAAATAGGTCCTTAAATCAATGTCTGTTTCTGGAAGGAGAAGGGTATTTTCAGATGCAAAGTCACAGAAAATCTCCCAACTATTCTGTATCCCCTGTCTGGGATAGATAGAGCTAGTAAACTTCAAGGAAAGTACCTGCCTAGGGGATTTATCTCCGCTGTTGTTTGTTTGTTTGTTTGTTTGTTTGGTTTTGTTTTCTGTGGGTTTTTTTGTTCTGAAGCAAGTTGAACCAAATTTCTTGCAGCTGCAAAGCTGGAGTGTAATGTTGGCCAAAACAACTTACAGCTCTATTCAAATGAATTTGATTGATACTTACAAAGCAGCTGGTACATGCCAGGTACTGTTCTAAGAGCTGGGGATACATAAATAAAAGTACAAAACCAAAACAATTCCTTCCTTGATGTAACTTAAATTCTACTCGGAGGATACAATATGGATACAGATAAGTAGAGACAAGGTACATCAAAGAAATATCAAACAATTTCAAATAGGAGAAAAGATAAAAACTGGGAGATTTGGAAATGACTCACAGAAGAGATGGTAACTGATTTATATTTTAAAGCAAATTGGAAATTTTATGAGGCAGAGGGCATTCCAGACATTGAGAACTGTCTCTGAAAGGTAGGGTGGCAGGGAATGAAATGGGATATGTATGCAACAGGGAATAAGCAAGCTTGATTGAAACAAAGTATACCAACAAGAGTACAATAGGTTTTGACCATAAAGTTGTTGAGGTTTTTCAATCCAGGCTGAAGATTTTCTACTTTTATCTAAAGGTAATATGGAGCCACCTAAGACTTTTGAGTAGGGCAATGAGATGTTGGGATTTGTGTCTTAGAAATATCAATTTATATTATACATTATATTTTAATTAATTAAAAAATTCTCTCCTTCTTACTCCTTAGCCCAATGGGAACAAAAAGAAAAACAAAATCCTTGCAACAAATATGCATGGTTAAGCAAATTGAATTCCCCTTTTTGGCCATATCTATAAAAAATGTCTCATTATGAACCTGATATTCATCCCTGCTTTCTCTGCTAAGGGATGCATATGGCTCATCATGCCTCATCATCAATTCTCTAGAATCACAAATGGTCATTGCATTGATTGGAGGCCTTTTGAATTTAGAATTTGTTTGTTTTTATAATGTAATTATATAAATTTTCTTGGTTCTCTTCATTTCATTATTCAATTCTTACAAATCTTCAAAAGTTGTTCATTTGTATAACATTTATGTTATAATATTTGTTGTTGTTCAGTCATTTAGATGTGTCCAATTCTTCATGACCCCATGACATCACCTTCCTGATGTTATGGTCCTCTTCCAAACAAATGACCCCATGCAGCATATTGCCCATGAGGTTTTCCTGGCAAAAATATTAGTGTGATTTCTCATTTCTTTCTCCAGTAGATTAAAACAAACAGGTTAAGTGACATGTCCAGGGTCACACAGCTTATAAGTGTCTGATTCTATATTTGAATTCAGGTCTTCTTGACTCCAGACTCTGTGCTCCATCCACTGAGCCATCTAGCTGTCTCATATGTTATACTATAAACTGCCCTGATTCTGCTGATGTCACTTTTCATCTGTTCTTACAAGATTTTTTGTATGTTTTTTTAAAAAAATATATCAATTTAGGAGATATTTGAAATTTGGACTGGAGAAGAGAAAGATTCCTCATAGCATAAACAAGAGCTGATGAGAACCGCAATGAGAGTAAAAGCTATGTAAGTGGAGAAAATGAGGTTGATGCAAGAGACATAATGAGTTTGATTTTACATTTGATTAGACAGGGAAATGAAGGGAAGGAAAACCCTCCCTTCATTCATTAAAATTCAGTTAAAAAAAAAACAATAAGTGCCGATTATGTGCCAAGAACTGAGCTAAATAAAAATGTAAATACAAACATAAATGAGACAGGCCTCCCTACAAATGATAGAGGCACATAGCAAGAACAAAAACATAAATAAAAGGAAAATAAAATGTGCATATATGAGAGCCATGAAGAGACGCTTTGCACTGCCCTGTCTTTCTAAAGAAATCAATATTAACAGTTAACATGCAGCTAATGTTTTAAGGCTCACAAAGCACTGAACATGTTATTTCATTTTTATCCTCATAAAACCTTGTAAAGGAGGTGTGATTATTATCCTCTTGATGGGGAAACTGAGGCTGAGCTAGGTTTAGCAATATGCCCAGGGACACACAACTAGTAAGTGTCTGAGTGGGATGTGAACTCAGGTCTTACTGACTCTAAGTCCAGCACTCATCCAATGTGGAAACTGTCTTAAGTAGTAAGTGCCATATCAACATGAGCAGTGTTTATGCATGGGAATAGAAATGACAAACTAAGTTAGGAGTAAGGAATGTCACCTTTATTCTTTTCCTAAAAAAACAGAATCTACCATATGGATTTTGTTTTTACTTTCCAGATAGTTTTACTCTATTCTCCTATCATGTCTGTCCTCTTCTTCAATCTCTTTTTCTGGTTTTTCACTGATATAAAACCAAGTATGTGTGAGTCTCTTCCCCTCCCCACAAAGTTCTGCCCTTGGCCTCTTTTATTTTCTTTCTATAATATAAAATTTAGTGATCTCAACAACTCTCATTTGTTTAACAATTATTTCTATTGATATAATTTCTAGGTGTCCATATTCATCCTTGTTCTCTTTCCTAAGCTCCATTCCCACACTACCAACAACCTGCTGGACATGTGTGTTGTTCAGTTGTTTCAGTTGTGTCTGACTTTTTATGACCCCATTTAGGGTTCAAATTTGTAATCATAGTGCCATTATAGACTTCTCAGGGCAGCCAAGTTACCCTAGCTGAAGCAGGAAGGCACTCTGAGAAAGGCACAGAAGTCAGCATATGTCAGATAAATCACACCACCACCACTACCTTGACCAATGTCTCCCCTGATAACCCAGTGTTACAACCCAGAACACTAAATCCACAAGCCTTGGGAATAGCAATCCCCCACTACCCAGCCACCAGACTCTTGCTTTTACCCCTTCCATCATTGGCCATCACCTCCCATCAGACTCCAATGCAACAACCCAAGACATTGAAGGCAAGAGCTTTGGGAATAGCAATACCCCCAAGCTACCAGACTTCCTGCCATCCTATCCTCAACAGCCATTGAGGGAAGAAATCATTTTGGAGAGGGAATTTACCTTCCTTATCACCACTGGGGACAACTGCTGACCAACTGCTACTGATAGGCAGATAGTCACAGGACACCTGGGTGTGGCAGTATCCCTCAGACTACCATTCCTCCTTCCAGCTCAGCCATCATAGTCATTATCCAGGGATGCAGTTCCTGTGGAGAAGATACCAGTTATCTCCACCAACTATCAACTACCTGCCACACACAAGGCAGGCAAGCCAGCCTATCAAAAGTAGGATGATACCCTATGGGAGAGATAGGAGACAGCATATGCCAGATATGTCAAACCACAACTGCCACCTTGATCTCCATCTCCTCTCTGATCCCAATGGAGACAGTCCAAGACATTGAATTCAAGAGCTGGTTAATCTTCCTCATACTTCTAAATTCACCTATCACCTTGGGCAGTGACATACCTGAAAGAAAGTTCTTAGGAACAAAGTTCTCCTTGACTAAATGAGGAAAAAAAGACATGTTACTTGTTCCTCACTTCACCATTCAGAGATAAATAAACACACAGCAATGGGAATTCATTACAAGAGAAAGCATGCTTATAATGGAAATATTTATTAGGAGTAACCTATTGTACATACTCTTATGCATTCCATCTTAATACAAAGTATGGGTCATTACATTGTATTTGCTGGATAGTATTGTCTGCTTTACTGTGTTAATTTTTTTTTCAGGGCAATGAGGGTTAAGTGACTTTCGCAGAGTCACACAGCTAGTAAGTATCAAGTGTCTGAGGCCGGATTTGAACTCAGGTCCTCCTGAATCCAGGACTGGCGCTTTATCCACTGCACCACCTAGCTACCCCTACCTTATTAATTCTTGAAAGGTAGGACTGCCTGTTTGAATTTCTTTGAGAAGCATTTAGTTCAAATATTCACTAGCCTGAGGTTATGGTCTAAATTGTATCTTAAGGTCCCCTCTAGCTCTATAATTCCTTGTCTCTATTTGGATGATAAGATCTCACAGGGATTAAAGAAGCATCATGACTCCTAATAAGTATAGTACTAAAACAACCTACAAATTTTTTTTAAAAAAATTAAGTCAAGGTAGAGTTTTAACTGACACATCTTTCTGAACTTGAAAGACAACTTATTTCCATGAAAAGGAGAAATAAATAGCAATTTGATGATGACAAAAACTTCATAAAAAGATAATAGTTACAGAAAGACCACTGAACTTGGTGCCAAAAGCATTGTGTAATTGAAAGAACATTGGACCTAGTCAGAACACCTGGGTTCAAATTCTGACTCTTCCACTTAGTACCTATTTGATAATTGGCATGTCACTGGCACTCAGTACCTTCATTTGTGAAATGAGGTGGTTGAGTATGGTGATATATACCTGTGATCTCTTCTACTAGGGGAAGCTGAGGCTGGTGAATCTTTGAGCCTGATAGTTCTGAGCTGCAGTAGAATTAAATCTAACCAGGTGTCTGTACTACATATGGAATTAATATAGTGAGTACCCAACAATAGTGACCACTGGTCTGCCGGAGAAGGGACAAACCAGTCCAAGACAGTAAGGAGCAGGTCAAAGATTTTGGAATGATGGTGTTTGGTGTGCCCTTCCAGCCTGAGTGAGAAAGTCAGATCCACTCTCAAAAATAAACAAATTAATGTATAAATGAATAATTAAATGCATAAATAAAATGAGCAAATGAATGAATACATAAACAGATAACTAGATTAATTGATTAATTACTTTTAAAAATTAAATGAAGGGGTTGGACTATGTATAATTAGAGGCATTTTCTAATTCTAAAATTATATGACTTGGAATGGAATCTCTGCTCTACCATTTATTAGTTTAGTAACCCTAGCTAAATCATTTCACTTCTCTGATACTCAATTTCCTTATTGCCAAAATGGGAACAAAAGTTATAAACCCACCTGAAAGGGTTTGTAACTTCACAGTGCTACATAAATCTGAGCTGTATGGGCTATGCTATATTCCCAAGGCATTCTAGTAACCCAGCCTACTGTAGATTAAAATGGAACAAGGCTGCTGACTTTCTTATTCATTAACCAATGAGTAATCATGATATTCATAGAATTGTTGAATCCTGGAATTGAAAGAGACTCAAAAGGCCACCTTCTCTAAACTATAAATGAACAAGAATAAACATTCCAGAAAAGTGACTATTTTTAGCCTTCACATGAAAACATAATGAATAAAAATCTACTACATTTTGAGGAGGCTACACTTGAAGGTCTAGGATTTTTCCAGTTAAAGACTTTAACATTTTCACGTTCCAGAATTATATTATATTCATGTTCCAGTAATATTTTCCATAAGTCAATAAAGGAACAAACATGAAATCTTTATATTCTCAACACTAAGCATAGTTGTTCTATAGATGCTTGTTGATTGACAGAATTTTAACAACAAAATGTAATTTTGAATAACTTGTGGTGGTTTTGACAGATGTACTGGATACTTTTTCCTCTTTTAACCAGCAAAATAGAAACTAAAAGCTGCATTTTTAAAAAATTAGGAGTCTAGCATTATCAGCCTTTAGAACATAGAGAAGAACACGGAGATGAATTACCATTTAATTAAGCTTTCCAAGAAACTTTTGAAGGCAGAAGATTAAATAAGGATTCTGATTTCTTGCATTTTTTAAAAGAAGTTTTAATTGTTTTCCTGATGATAGGGAAATTTAAAAACAAATCATGAACTGCTAGAAAGAGCTAGCAGATGCTTTTCTTCCTTTGTTGTTCTTGGTGTGAGAAAATATTCAGCGGAGTGTTTCAGCTAAGGTGGGGCAAGATTAACAAAATGTCATTTCCACATACCAGAGCAGAGCTTCCATGCTGAAAACAAAGAGACATTTCATAAACATAGTTTGTTTTACATTGTAGTGATATAGTTAAAGGTGTGTTATCAATATGACCATATTTTAGTATAAGTACAGAGATGAAGGGTGTGAAAAAGGAAGGAATCATTATAACATGCCAGTCATCAGTTAGAGATGCAGAGCTACAACTAACCTTAGAAATCATCTTGAGCAATGGTTCCCAAACTATTTTTCCATCTCATAACTGCTTCATACTCTTAAGATTATTGAAAACCCTTCCAAAGGGCTTTTATTTATGAGTCATATCTATGAATATTTACCATATTAAAAATTAAAACATAATGATGATGATAATAGTGATTGACTTTGTGCACCTCCTGAAAGAGCCTTGGGGAAATATAAGGGTCCCTGCATGACATTTTGTGAACCATTAATCTATAGCAATTTCCTCATTTGATAAATGAGGAAACAAGACCCAGAGGGTAAAGTACCTCTACACACATATAAATATATAAATACATACATACATACATATATGCATACATATGTATATATGTCATAAGTCTATATAGCTAGTTAGTGTGATAGTGAAGCCTAGAACCTAGTTCTTCTGAGTCTTAGCCCAATTTAATAAATATTCCCTAACATTTACTCCATGGAAAGAACTGTATAAGTGACTATTCTTTTTTTGTTTTTATATAATACAAATTATACTTTTAATCACAGAATATTTTGCAGCAGAAATTTGTTCACTGGGTATGTGCTGTGCAGGTTCAGAGTTGAAAATGGACAAAGATTAGTGGATGCACATGGATAAAAATAAAGAAAGCATGACTCCATTGGGGAAAAAGCACATTAAACAGCTTCTTCATCTCTCAGAATCATTCTCCAATTATATCAAAATGCAGTTTAACCTTTATAAGTGTATATTTCTTTTTGTACTCTAAGGAAAATAGAGAGTGAATGATTTCATTTTTATTTTGATGTCACTTTGAACCAATGGATGAAGGCAATAACCTACAAATACATTGCTTTCCTTCAGGCAAGAAACACCAAATATAATGATATCAAGGAAAAAGGTGTGCCTAAATATATTGAGACGTTGGCATCCTAATATCAAAGTTGAATAGAAGGAAAATTTTTAAAGCCAATATACATATTCAATTAAGGTACTTTAAAGTACACTTTCAGAAATAGAAAATGGATGACATTTGTGAGATACCCTAACCAAAACTCCTATAGTATCTTTTTCTTTGTTTTTGTAGGGCAATGGAGGTTAAGTGACTTGCCCAGGGTCACACAGCTAGTTAAGTGTCAAGTGTCTAAGGCTGGATTTGAACTCAGGTCCTCCCGAATCCAAGGCCAGTGCTTTATCCACTGCACCACTTAGCTGCCCCACTCCTATGCTATTAATGAAACGATCTGGACAGTCGAAGAAGAAGAAGAAGAAGAAGAAGAAGAAGAAGAAGAAGAAGAAGAAGAAGAAGAAGAAGAAGAAGAAGAAGAAGAAGAAGAAGAAGAAGAAGAAGAAGAAGAGGAGGAGGAGGAGGAGGAGGAGGAGGAGGAGGAGGAGGAGGAGGAGGAGGAGGAGGAGGAGGAGGAGGAGGAGGAGGAGGAGGAGGAGGAGGAGGAGGAGGAGGAGGAGGAGGAGGAGGAGGAGGAGGAGGAGGAGGAGGAGGAAGAAGAAGGAGAAGGAAAAAAAGGAAAAGAAAATGTCCTTACCAAAAGGAAGAAGATTGATAGACAGTCTTAGATTATATGATAAATTGGTCAAAAACCAAGAGAAAAACTATTTTGATCTAGAAGACTTCACTTAACTGACCAATATTAAAGGTTCCTATCAGGGCAGCTAGGTGGCGCAGTGGATAGAGCACTGGTCCTGGAGTCAGGAGGACCTGAGTTCAAATTTGACTTCAGACACTTGACACTTACTAGCTGTGTGACCCTGGACAAGTCACATAACCTCAATTGCCTCACCAAAAAAAAAAAAAAAAAAAAGGTTCCTATCATGTACAATTTGGCTACTGAAATCTTTCCATAGGTATAGGACCTATGATTTAACTAAGACTTAAGAATACAGTCAATGGACATGGATGACAACTGCATTATTTCAGCTAACATATGTTAAAAACAAGAACAACACAACACCCAAAATTGTTCAATCACATTGCTTTATTATGGAAAGCAGTCAGTTCATAAATGACAATGAAGGTCAAGATTATTATCCCCATAAATTATAGATATGTTATCCTTAAGGAGGCGATATTTTTACCCCTCCCTAATCAATTCACTTTCTCACTCACCAGAGCAGTTTTCTATAGTTTCTAAATCCTTCTCTTAGCTCTCATTGCTGTCATCCTCCACCCTCTAAGCTGAGAACCTTGCCTCATATTTTACAAGAAGAAAATTGAATCTATTTTGGGAGCTCCTTTTTCTCCCTTCCTCTTTATCTCATATCATATAAGATGCCTTTTCCCACTATTCCCTCCTTCCTGTATTACATGCAGGGGTAACTCTTCTCCTTGGCAAAGGCAAACCCTTCTATATGCATAAAGGATCCTGTTGTTGTCTTTCGTTTCCATTGGATTTCCCCTTTTAAAATTTATATTATCTAGATGTAATCTTCAATCTCTCCTTGTCTACTGATTGTCTCTTTTATTATTCTTTAATCATTTCTTTGTGTCTGACTCTTCATGACTCTGTAGACTATAACAAGCAAATACTGTCCACTGGGTTTTCTTGGAAAAGATAATGAAGTGGTTTGTCATTACCTTCTTCAAAAATTAAAGCAAGTAGAGGTTAAGTGCCTTGTCCAGGATCACACAGGTATTAGGGGTCTGAGAGCAGATTTGAACTCAGGTCTTTTTGACTCCAGGACCAGTGCTTTATCCCCTAAGCCACCTTGCTGCCTCCAATTGCCTCTTTACTTTTAACTTATAAGTATATGAATTTTTCTTCCATTCTTGAAAAACTGCACTTGATCCATTCATCCTTTATAGCTAGCTATCATCCTATATATCTCCTTTTCATATCTAAAGTCCTTGAAAATGTTGTCCAAAATAGCTTCCCATATTTTATTTCTTTTCTTATCTCTGTTTTCTGGCTTCTGATGCCCTCATTCAACAGAAACTGATCTCTCTAAAATTATTGATAATCTCTAAATTGCCAAATCTAATGACCTAATCCTCAGACTTCTTGATCATTCTACCACCTCTGATAACATCACCCACTCTCTTCTCTTTGTTTTGTTTTTCTCTTGTGTTTTCTTTCATAATGTTACCAACATGGACATTGTTTTTACATAATTTTACATGTAACCTATAACAAATTGCTTGCTTTCTTAAGAAGGTAGGAGATAGAGTAAGGAAGAAAATTTTAAACTTAAAATTTAAAAACATTTTACATGTAATTGGAAAAAATACTATTATTAGAATAGAAATAAGGGGCAGCTAGGTGGCGCAGTGGTTAGAGCACTGGCCCTGGAGTCAGGAGTACCTGAGTTCAAATCCGACCTCAGACACTTAACACTTACCAGCTGTGTGACTCTGGGCAAGTCACTTAACCCCAATTGCCTCACTAAAAAAACCAAAAACAAAAAAAAGAATAGAAATAAAAGAATTCTTGCTCACAGCCAGGTGAAAGGATGCCAAATCTGTCAAGATCAAGAAAAACAAGGACAATGTGAAGTTTAAGGTTCACTGTTTAAGGTACACCTTGGTCATCACAGACAAAGAGAAGGCCGAGAAACTTAAACAGTCCTTGCCTCCTGATTTGGCTGTGAAGGAGCTGAAATGAAGGAATCATTCAATGTTACACCTGTATTAAACTGTGTTTAAAAAAAAAGAATAGAATGAAAATTCTATAAAGAAAAAGAAACTCACTTGAAACAAAGAGGCATAAGAAAATTAAAAATAGGGACAAGAGTGGAATCTATTATGCTTTAGCTGATGTTTAAAAAAATCATAACAAAAAAGCCAAAGCAAAAATAGACCTAATTAAGAGATAAACATTAAAACTATCTCTTGCTCAAAGATAACATAAGCAAAGAAGTCATGTCAATAATAATTATATATGTATTTCAAATTCTTAAAGGAAATGTTAAATGAGTTAGAGGACAAAATACACAGGAAAACTATACTACTGGGGGACCTCAAATTTTCCTTTCAGAAGTAGATAAATATAACCTTAAAATGAATAAAAAAGAAGTTGACATGAATACAATCTTAGAAAAGTTAGATATTATAGATTTTTGAAAAAAAATTAAATGGGGTAGAAAGGACTATATTTTTGTCTTAACTATACATGGCACCTATATAAATATTGGCTATGTAAAAGTCCATATAATCCTCAAAAACAAATGCAAAAAAGCAAAAATATTAAAGGCACTGTTTGGGCACCATAATGCAATAAAAAATATATTCATTAAAGAGCCTTAGAAGTATATATTAAAATTAATTGATAACAAATTACCTAACCCTAAAGAATGAGCAGATCAAAGATCCATGAATCATAGAAACAACCAATTGTTTTATTAAAGATAATGATAACAAAAAGAAAAATATGCCAAAATTTGTGAAGTTAGCCTAAGCAGTCCTTAGGGGAATATTTACATATCTAAATACTTATAACAATAAAGAAGAGAAAGAACAGATCGATAAGTTTGATATGCAACCAAAAAAACTAGAAAAAATTTCTAAACCTTTAATTAAATACTAAATTAGAAATCCTGAAAGTCAGAGGAAAGTAATAAAATTGAAAGTTAAAAAATTAAAGTGATAAATAAAACCAGGAGCTGTTTATGAAAAAAAATAACTACAACATAGGTGAGCCATTTAATTTTTTTATTTTAAAAAAGACAAAAAGAAAATCAAATTACCTGTATCAAATATGAAAGTGTTAAATGCATGAGCAATCAATACAAAAGTAAAGAAAATATTGGGAGTTTTTTCTCAGTTATATGCCAAAAATCTGATAATCTATGTAAAATCCATGAGTATTTACAAAGATATAAATTGCCCAGATTAACAGAAGAGGAAGTAAAATACTTTAAATAAAAACATTTTAGAAAAATAAATTGAACAAGCAATCAATGAGTTCACTAAGGCAAATTCCCAAGACCAGATAGATTTATAAGTGAATTCTACCAAGTATTTATAGAAGAATCAAATCCAATACTATAAAAATATTTGAGAAAATTTGTGAAGAAGGGGGAATACCAACTTTCTATGATACAAATATGGTTATGATACATAAGCCAGGGAGAACAAAAAGAGAGAAAGAAAACTATAAAACAATTCCCTTAATGAATATTGATTCAAAAATGTTAAGTAAAACATTAGCAAGAAGATTATGGCAATGTATCACCAAGATCATACATTATAGCATGTTGGGATTTATACCAGAAATTCAGGGTAGGGTCAATTTTAGGAAAACAGCATAATTGACTGTATCAATGACAAAATGACAAAAATCATATTATTATAACAATAAATTTTTAAAAGCTTTTGACAAAAGAGAATATCCATTCCTATTAAAAACACCAAAAAGTGTAGAAATGAATGGAGCGTTTCTTAAAATGATATACAGTATCTATCTGAAACCAAGAGCAAGAATTATCTATAATGGAGATATCTTAGAAGATTTTCCATTAAGATAAGAAGAGAAACAAGTATGTCTATTTTCACTACTATTATTTGATATTGTATTATAAATGCAATTTTTAGACATACGAAAAAGAAATTAAAGCAATAAGAATGGTCAACCAGAAAACAGAACTTTTAATCTTTGCATATGATATGGTGATGAGGGTATACTTTAGAGAACTCTAGAGATTAAACTAAAAAAAATTCTTTGAAAAATTAACTTTATCTATCAAAGTTTCAGGATATCCACATAAATCATCTGTATTTGTATATATTACCAATAAAACACCGCAGGAAGAGATAGAAAGAGAAATTCCATTTAAATAACTGCAAACAATATAAAATACTTGAGGGCCTACCTGCCAGCACAAATAGAGGGACTATGCAAATGCAATTACAAAATACGTTTCAGATAAAGACAGGTCCAAACAATTAGAGAAATATTAATTGATCATGGAAGACTGAATCAATATAATAAAAATGTCACTTCTACCTAAATTTATTTACTTATTTGGTGCCATATCAAACTGCTAAAGAATTATATTATAGAAATAGAAAAACATAACAAAATACAGCTGGAATAACAAAAGATCAAAACTATAAAGGGAATAAATGGGAAAAATAAAGAAAGGTATCCCAACAATATCAGATTTTCAACTGTATTACAAAAAGGTAGTTGATCTTCCAAAAAAGCTGGTACTGGCTAAGAAATAAAATGTTGAATCACTGGAGGAGATTAAATATATACTATATAGTAGGAAGAAGCAGCTAGGCAGCACAATGGATAGAATAGTGGGCCTAGAGTCAGAAAGAATCATCTTCCTGAGTTCAAATCTGGCCTCAAACACTTAGTAACTGTATAAACATGGCCAAGTCATTTAACCCTGTTTGCCTCAGTTTCCTCATCTGTAAAATAAGCTAGAGAACGAAATGGCAAACCACTGCAGTATCTTTGCCAAGAAAATACTAAATGGGGTGACAAAGAATCAAAAATGACTGAAAATGAACAACAATAAAGTAGTAAATGACTACTGTTTGATTAACACAAAGTCCCAAGCTTTTGGTTCAAGAACTCACAATTTATAGGGGGTAGCTAGGTGGCACAGTGGATAAAGCACTGGTCCTGAATTCAGGAGGACCTAATTTCAAATCCATCCTCTGACATTTGACACTTATTAGCTGTGTGATTCTGGGCAGGTCATTTAACCTCCATTGACCTGCATTAAAAAAAAAAAAGGAAAGAAAGAAAGAAAGAAAGAAAGAAAGAAAGAAAGAAAGAAAGAAAGAAAGAGAGAGAGAGAGAGAGAGAGAGAGAGAGAAAGAAAGAAAGAAAGAAAGAAAGAAAGAAAGAAAGAAAGAAAGAAAGAAAGAAAGAAAGAAAGAGAGAGAGAAAGAAAAAAGAACTCGCTATTTGACCAAAAAAAAAAAAATGCTGGGAACACTGAAAGCAGTTTGGAAGAAACTAGGCATAGATCAACATCTCATACCATACACCAAAAGTTAAGGTCAAAATGGGTACATGATTTAAGTAAAAAGGGTGATATAAGAAAATTAAGAGATCTTTGAACAAATACCTCTTAGATCTATGATTAAGAGAAAAGTTTATGGGGCGGCTAGGTGGCACAGTGGATAGAGCACTGGCCCTGGATTCAGGAGTACCTGAGTTCAAATCCGGCCTCAGACACTTAACACTTACTAGCTGTGTGACCCTGGGCAAGTCACTTAACCCCAATTGCCTCAGTAAAAAAAAAAAAAAAGAGAGAGAGAAAAGTTTATGACCAAACAAGAAATACAGGGGAACATGGGAAGTAAAGTGGATAATTTTGATCACATGAAATTAAAAGAGGTTCCACAAAAACATTCTCATTGCAGTCAAAATTAGAAGGAAAGCAAGCTACCAGAAGAAAAATAATACAGCAAGTTTCTCTGATAAAGACCTTGTTTCTTAAGTAGAGAATGGAGTTAAATTCATAAAATATAAGATCCATTTCTCAATGGCTAAGTGGTTAAATGATATGAACAGTTTTCAGAGGAAGAAATTAAGGCTATCAATAGCCATATGAAAGAAAATGCTTTAAATTACTATTGATTAGATCAATAAAGGTAAAAACAAATCTAAGGTGTTGCCTCACACTTATCATATTGGCTACCATGACAAAAAAGGAAAATGAGAAATTCGGGAAGAAATGTAGAAAAATAGGTATACTAATGCACTGTTGGTGAAGTTGTAGACTGCTAGAGAATAATTTGGAACTATGATCAAATGGCTATAAAACTGCATATCTTTTATCTAGTAATACCACTACTAGAGCTGTATCCCAAAGAGGTAAAAGAAAAAGGATAAGAACACATGTGTTCAAAAATATTTTTAGCAGTTCTGTGTGCTGTGGCAAAGAATTGGGAATTGAGGGAATGCCCATCTATTGGGGAATGGCTGAACACTTTGTGATATATGATCATGCTGGAATACTATTATGCTATAAGAAATTGACGAATGGGATGGCTTCAGAAATAAACCTAGGAATATTTATAGTAACTGATTCAAAATGAAATGAGCAGAAACAGAAAATAGTAGTAGAAATAGCAATATAATTGCGATAATCAACTGTTAAAGAATTAGCTAATTAATACAAGGATCCAAGACATTTCCAAAGGACTCACAAAGAAAAATGCTATTTATTTCCAGACAGAGAACTGATTAACTCTTTGTGCAGATTGAAGCATACTTTTTTTTACTTTATTTTTCCCACAATATGGCTAATATGACTTTACTTGTATAATTGATATCATGCTGCTTGCCCTTTCAATAGGTGGGAGAGGGGCTAGAGAGAGGAAGAGAATTTGGAACTCAAAAAGATTTGTGTATGTTAAAACAACAGAAAAAGCAGTATCTGTTTCTATTTGAAAGCCATCAGATAAAATAAGCTATTCTTCCAAAAGATTAGCATGAAATAAAGATAATAACAACCATAGTAATATGATAGTGATTGTTATTATATGATATTTATGGAGTTAATTAATGTTTACACAGTACTTTGCTTATATCATTTGATTCCCACAACAGCACTGTAGGGGTAAGTGCTATAGGTTTTATTATGACATTATTTTATGGATGTGGAAACTGAGTTTCAGAGAACTTGTAAGCATAATCATGCCATATATAGTGACAGAGATGAGATATGAACCCAAATTTCTCTTATAAATGAGATACTTTACTACTTTACTACACTGTTTCTTCTTCATTATCCTCCTCCTCATTTTTACTATTACAATTACTAATATCTACTTCATATTATTTTGTTGTTTAATCATTTTTTCCAACGTGCCCAACACTTTCTGACCTCATTTGGGGTTTTCTTGGTGAAGACACTGTAGTGCTTTGCCATTTCCTTCTCCAGCTCATTTTACAGATGAGGAAACTGTGGCAAACAGAGTTAGGTGACTTTCCCAGCATCACATAGGTTGTAAGTGTCTCAGGCACTTAGGAATAGAAGTCTTCCTGACTGCAGGCCTGACATTCTATCCACTGTGACATCTAGCTGCCCACTTCATATTGTAGGAGGCATGATATAATAAATTATCACTTTTTATTTCTGCAATAATAGGCTAAGCAGATGTTATCCCTATTTTGCAGACACTTTGAAAGGTTAAAGGATTTGTCTAAGGTCACATAGCACATAAGTGGCAGAGCTCTGACTCAAATATAAGTCTTTGGTCACCAAATTCAGTACCACTTCTCAGAGGAAATACATTCTTTGTTTCTAATGAGTTACCAAGTTCTCTTCATTATATCTCTGCAATGTATTGTTCATATGTAACCTCTTTTACAGTTCTGCTACCTCCAATATTTCATATATTCATCTCTCTTCCACTTAGCCTTTGTAATCTGCTCACTTTCCAATTCATCCTTCATATAATTGTTTATGTAGTAGTCCTAATGTTTCACTCATTATATCTCTCTTATATGAAAAAATCTTCAGTGATTCCTTATTTCCTATTAACTGTAGTAGAAACTCTTCATCCTGGTATTCAAGATATATACATACTGAGCACCAGCCCCGGAGTCAGGAGTACCTGAGTTCAAATCCTGGGCAAGTCGGTTAACCCCAATTGCCTCACTAAAAAAAAAAAAGATATATACATACTGTATTCAGGCTTCAAGATCATTATTCAGATTTAGGAGATGTAAACAAGGGAAGATCCAAAAATCATTACCTTGCTAGCTTATCTCATACATTTGTCTTTCATATATACCCCCCCATTCCATCCTTTCTAGGCTACTATATTTTCTCATTGTCCATTTCCCCCCATTTTTTTAATGTTTATTTATACTGTTACTTGTGCTAAAGTCCTTGTCTGCCTGTTATATTCACTCCCTTCCTTTAAGGACAAAATCAGGTAGCATTTCCTTCATGGAGTCTTTTCTAGCCTAAACCACTGCAACTGATCTCTTGTTCTTCAAATTCCTCATATAATTTTTCAATTTATCTTTTCTGTACTTGTTTCTTTTACTCATATGTTCTTTTTATTTGAGAGCATGACTTTTTACATTAGAATATAAACTCTTTGAAGGTAAGGCCTATTTTTATTTATTTTTACAATCCCATCAACTTTTATAGTGCTCTGCATATAATAGACACCTAGAAGTTGTTCAATTTAATTAATTTCCCCCTGAGGTGCCATTAAGATTGACACATGGTTGTTAAATAATCGGCATACACCTGCTGTTATGCAACTTCTCACCACTGATTTCTAGAGATCGAGCTCTGCAGTGCTCTGAAGGACAAAAATGTCATATAGTAGAAGCTAATGGTCATGTGTGTGTGTAATAACAGCCTCTTTGTCCAATCCTGAAGAACCACATCAAAATACTCCCTATATCAATGGTTCCCCATGTTTGGTTTATAGCAATTCTCATCAACTCTTCCATCTTCATGGCCATGGAGCCATATACTAAATCCACAGAAATGGATAATGGAGCTGACATTCTACAAAATCATTCTATCTAATCTCCTGGCCTCTGAATTATTTTATCTAGGAGAAAATTATATTATAAAGCACTCAAGGTTGGGAACTGTACCTTACAAGTCAGTATAATCACAGTGCCTTATGCAGTGCTCTATATAATAAGACACACTGGAAAACCCCCGATGTTTTTCCACTATGATAATGTCAGACCAGCTAGACTCAGTAATGTATTCTCTGTAACACACCTTTGTGACTCTGTGCTACTTCTCCAAGTACTATCCCTTTCTCAGCACAAATAGTACTCCAAGAGAAAGGTAATAATGAGAATATGGTGAAGGAGGATATAATTTAACTCTCAGGGCCCAGTGTATATCAGGAAAACTCTTTCCCCATCCACAGATTTGAGGATCATAGGAGGATTTCAACAAAATCCCCACATATTGCTTTCATTTAATGTCTTTATTTTTACCTGGGCCATGCTTCTTTCTACTTTGCATTGAGATTCAGTAAGGGACAGATTAAAATCTCGGCCAGAATTACATTAGCTCCCCATTGGGTAAAAAGCTGTATGGGGTAAGCCTCGGTGATATTGAATAGGTAACAACACTCTGTGTGCTCTGTTGTAATATCATTTGTCCCTAGGGTAGTACCTGATGTAAGGTTTTGGTTGTTTAGTTCCTCCCGCTTAGTATTTTTTCTGGGACTCTGATATTAATGAGCTCATTTTCATGTGTCTACTTTTTTCCATGGTAAAAACAACTTTTTAATCATATTATTAGTACATATAAATGGAGTGCTGATACTTAATACAGCATTAGAGGAGAGCTGTAGGAAGTAAAGGGTCCATAGGGAGGGAATGAAAATTTTCAGCAGAGGAAAAGGAATCCTGAACATTTTGGATGAGTGCAAGACTTTTGTTCAAGTGGTGGGAAGCTGAATAGGGCAGGGAATATGAAGGGTACCCTATTTGTGAATCTCTGATAGGCTGAACCAAGCATTGTAGTCCTACTTCCCATTTGAGTATAGTGCCAAAGTGGTCAGGTCATGGTCTGGAAGGACTCTGGACTACCTCTTCAGAGAGCATCAGAACATGGGTTCCTTTTGGACATACTGTTGCCTCCTTTGCCTCTGTCTGGCAAATGCCATGTGTGTAGAGAAAAGGGCCACGGGATAGTGCACTGTTGCTTACAAGGCCTAAAGGCAATTTACCAACAATATATGGGACATCTCAGACCTGCTGCTAGCCTTTATGTGGGTATGTTTCTGTCTTGGGAGGGAAAAATTAACACTTCTGAGAATGAGAATTTGTATTCTGAATTCCTAGATCCTATTCCAGCTATTTTATAAAATTTTCCAGTGAACTTGGGCATCACTCCCATTCTTGTAACATCCCTACTTGTCTTAGATTGATGTGGTAAGGAGTAATTGGGTAACATAGGAAGGAACAAAGTGAGGGAAGCTGCCCATCTGCCAGTCAAGGTCTTGACCTCCCTCTATGCTTCAGTTTCTAAATCTCTCTTCTTATTTTCTCCTTTTTTTAACCTAGGAAGAATAAGGCAGTTAGATGTTGTCTGGCTGTTCTGGCCTTAAAGAAGCAATATTGATTATATAAGTATAGTTCAGGGAATAGTATTTGTTAGTTAACTTGTACTCTCTCCACGAGTCTTATAACTTAACTTTTAGCTACTTGAGAAAAAGAAAACTTCCAGTGAGATGAACATTAATAGTAACATTCTGTGTATGTGTGTGCACACAAAATGTGTAGCTTAAGACATGCATGTTATTTTAGTAGGATCTAAATCGGGGCTCTTCAAGAGGTCGATTGCAATCGACCAGTGTATCTAGAAACTCAACCTAGTTGATTGTAGAGCTGGCAGCAGTGATTTTTTCAGAGATTTCCAGAAGGGACAGAAGAGTGGTTCAAATCTATAAGCACAGCTTTACCCTCCCCCCCCCACCCCAGCAATTGTGGGGGTTTCCAGTAGAGAAAAGAGAAGCTACAGCAAGTTTCCACCTCCACTCCAGTAATGGGAAGACATAAGGTATAGAGTAGATCATCCTGTAATAATTGTAGCTAGTATTTACATAGCACTTTAAGGTTTACCAAGTACAAATATTTTGATCTTATTTAATCCTCAAGAAACCCTACAAAATAGGTGCTATTATTACTTGTTGTTGTTGTTGTTGTTGTCCAACTATTCTTGAACCCATTTGGGGATTTCTTGGCAATGAAACTGGTATAGTTTGTCATTTTTTTGTCCTGCCAATTTTACAAATGAGAAACTGAGGCAAACAATTAAGTGACTTCCCAGGGTCCCACAGCTAGTATATGTCTGACACTGGATTTGACCTTAGAAAGTTGAGTCTTCATGACTCCAGGACCAACACCCCACCTACTGTGCCACCTAGTTCCCCTAAACATTAACAAATGTTGTTGTTGTCTGGTTGATTACTCATGCCAATTGTTTGTGAGTCCATTTGCGGTTTTCTTAGCAAAGATACTGGAGTGGTTTGCCATTTCTTTCTCCAGCTCATTTGTTGAGAAAACTGAGGCAGTTTATAAATTAAGTGGCTTTTCTAAGGTCTCTGTTAAGCTTAAAATTCTAACTGTGCTGTTTAAAAATCTAATGAGTGGTCACTTTAAATTAGAAGCTTTAGCACCAGTCTTTGGGCATTAAGCATATTAAAGCATATTGGGTGTTAGCAAAGAGAACATGTGGAGAAAGTAAGAAAAGAAACCTCCCTCCCTGCACCTGGAGCTGCTTCTCTCACCACCTCAAACAGAAAGGAAGAAAAGGTCCTTCTCTCCAGTGAAAGCCCTCTGCGGGCCCACCCAGTCATGGTCCCTACACACACAGTTTCAAATAATTGGCTGATGGCATGGATAGACAAGACTTATATTCGGTAACTTCTGAACACCAGACAGATTCTGGACACAGTCAAATGTACATGTTTTCTTTTCGGGGGGTGGGGAGAGCATTATCCTGGTTCTCACAATGTCCCAGCAGGGTGGTGGCACTCTGATTTTCAAATCTCACAAATAGTAAGTGTGTGAGGTCAAATTTGAATTCAGGTTCTCCTAACCCCAGGTCCAGCACTTTATCCACTATACGAACTTCCAGCCCCCATTCCCATTTTCTAAATAAGGAAATTGAGGCTGAGAGGTTGCAATATTTGCCCATGATTGTCCAGATGGTAATATCTGAAACATGATTTGAACTCAGTCCTTTTTGACCCTATCTAAGTTTAGCACTCACTCCAATGAAATACCTAATTGAATGAAAAAGTATGGGGATCCTTGTTCAATACAATGATATAATGAGTGTGATGGATTTGGGAAATCCCCAGCATGAAAAGTTGTAAAACATTATAACATTTGAGACTTTTTGTCCTCAACCCGAATTGTTTATTTAATATGTTAGTTCAATGCTGAATATTTGCATATTTTAGCTTACAGATATAAAAATACAGTGCTTAAAGTGAAATGCCATCACATTGGACATAGGGATAGAAAGGATATGAGGATATCATGCAAATAAAATGGCAATCCTCCTAGCTTCTGAATTCATACTAAAAACCCACTGGGATTTATAGGCATTACCTCACCACAGTCAAACTGTTGCTTCTCACAAATGTCACACAAATGATATGGAAGAGTACCTAAGAAGAAAGAAAATCATATCATTTTGAAGGGGAATGTTAGGGTTACAAAATATTCTCAAGTTGTGGAAAGGATAATAATAACTATATATTGGCCATACATATAAAATACATCATGTAGTAAGGTAAATAGCCCTAGCTTTGGAGTCAGAAAATGAGTTAAAATCTCTGCTCTTCCATTTATGACGTATTTGATCTAGGGCAAGACCCTTAACTATACTCGATCTCATTTTCCTCATTTATAAAAGGAGATTATAAACTTTAAGTTTGGAGGGCAGAAACAAGATGGCAAAGTAAGGTAGGAACTCACCTGAATCCACCTAAATTCTCCTTCAAACACTTCAAAATAATGCCTTAAATGAATTCTAAAGCAGCAAAACCAGCAAAGATGGGGTGAAACAATTTTCCAGCCCAAGATAAATTAGGTTAACCATAAACATCTGTCTCCTCGAGGTAAAAGTAGAATGCAATTCATTGAAAGCAGGAAGCAGTCTGAGTCCCACCAAGCCAGCTGGAGCCCCAGTGAAAACTAGCAGTATGGACCAGTGCCCCACAACATCATGCCCTACACCAGCAAGCCAATGCAGGCACTGGGGGCAACTGAATCAGTACCAGTGAGTCCTGGGGCTCTCAACCCACAGATGGTAAGGTAGTCAGACAACTGGGTAAAAGGAGACTTTGCTGGGACTTTATGCAGGACTCTGTTGGATTGCCCAAATGGGGATCCGGGTCACAGGCCCAAGTCACAGTCCCAAAGTGAGAAAGAACACTAGAACACTAGATCAGGTCCAATGTGGAATTCTTGCAGTCACTCACAGACAAGAACACAACCCAGGAGAGCAGTAATGACACATCTCCTTAGATCAAATAACGTTGGAATAACCAAAAACTTACAAGTCCACAGACCTAGCTCTGAACACAGATGTATGAAAAACCTGAAGCTTGGGAGAGTGCCACCTCCACCCCAAGAACAGAGCCCAACATTAACATAAAAACTCAAGAAATAGACTAGAAAAATAATCAAGCAAAAAGGACCTTAACATAGAAAGTTACTATGGTGACAGGGAAAATCAAAACACAAATGCAAAAGAGGACAAAAATGTCAAAGCAGCTACATGCAAAGCTTTAAAGAAAAATATGAATTGACCTCCAAAACAAAAGAATTTCTAAAATAGTTCAAAAAGGATTTTTAAATATCAAATAATAGAGACAGAAGACAAATTGTGAAATGAGAGTGATGCAGAAGAATCTTTAAAAAGGGTCAATAGTTTGGTAAATGAAGCACCATAAAATTGAAAAAAGAGGTATAAAAAAATCACTGAAGAAAACATTTTTAAGTGGAATTGAACAAATGGAAAAGAAGTACAAAAATTCCCTGAAGATAATAATTTCTTTAAAATTTTAATTGGGAAAATGAAAGCTAACAATTCCATGAGACAACAAGGACAAATATGATTTAATCAAAAAAATGAAAAAAGGAAGAAAATGGGAAATATCTCATTGAAAAAAAAACTGACCTGGAACATAGATTGAGGACAAAAAATTTAAAAATTTTTGGACTACTGGAAAGCCATGATTTTTTTTTAAAAAAAGAGCTTGGACATCATATTTCAAGCAATTAACAGGGAAAATTACCTTGATATCCTAGAACCAGAGAATAAAATGGAAATTGAAAGAATCCATTCATCACCTTCTGAAAAAGATCCCAAAATTAAAACTCCCAGAAATATTACAGCCAAATTCTAGAACTCCCAGGCCAAAGAGAAAATGCTGGAATCAGTCAGAAAAAATAAAACAACTATTGTGCATCCACAGTCAGGATAACACAAGATTTTAGCAGCTTCCACATTAAAGGATCAGAGGACTAGGAATACAATATTCTGGAAGGCAAAGTATCTAGGATTACAAGCAAGAATCACCTACCAAGTAACACTGAATATAATCTTTTTTTTTGGGGGGGGGGGTTGGAGGATTGGATATTTAATGAAATAGAGAACTTTCAAGCATTCCTGATGAAAAGGCCAGAACTTGACAGAAAATTTGATTTTCAGAGATAAGACTCAAGAGTAGCATAAAAAGGTAAACAGTAATAATAACATGTAAGGGATTCAAAAAGGTTTAACTATTTACATTACTACATGGGAACATGATACTTGTAACTCTTAAGAACGTTGTTATCATTATGACAGTTAGAAAGAATATACATAGGCAAAGAGCATAGGTGAGTTGATAATGATGGGATGATATCCCCCCAAAAATAAGGGGTGAGAAAGAAGGATGCACTGGGAAAAGGGGCAAGTGAGAGGTAGAATGGGGTAAGTACTCTCACATAAAAGAAGTGCAGGGGCAGCTAGGTGGCACAATGGCTAAAGCACCGGCCCTAGATTCAGGAGCACCTGAATTGAAATCTGGCCTCAGACACTTGACACTTACTAGCTGTGAGACCCTGGGTAAATCATTTAACCCTCGTTGCACTGAAAAAAAAAGAACAAAAGAGCTATTACAGTGAAAGGGAATATGGGGGGTGTAATACTTTAACTCTTATCAGAATTGGCTCAAAGAGAGAGTAATATACAAACCCACATGGGCATAGAAATATATCTTATACTATAGGGAAATAGAAGGGAAGGAGGAAAAGAGTAGTTGGGGGGGTTTCATAAAAGAAAGGGTAGCTTGGAGGAGGTGGTGGTTCAGAAATAAAACACTGAGAGAGAGAGAGAGAAACTGGGAAAACAGGATGAAATTAACAGTTACCATTACTGTGAATTGAATGGAAGAACTCACTCATTAAACAGAAGTAGAAAGAAGGGTGAATTAAAAAGCAGAATCCTACAATATGTTGTTTACAAGAAACAAATTTTAAGCAGAGAGACCCACAGAGAGTAAAGGTAAAGGGCTGGTTCACAATCTATTATGCTTCAGTTAAAGTTAAAAAAAAAAAGCAGGGGGAACAATCATGATCTCAGACAAAACAAAAGTAAAAAATAGATCTAATTAAAAGAGATAAGTAGAGAAACTATAGTTTGCTAAAAGTCACCATAGACAATATATGCAAAATAACATAGCATCCAAATTTCTAAAGAAGTTAAAGAAGTTATAGAAGGAAATAGATAGTAAAACTATAAATTAGAGGAGACCTCAGTTACTTTCTTCTCTCAGAACTAGATAAATCTAACAGCGACAAAAACAAACAACCAAAACAAAATAAGAATGAATTAAGGAAGTGAATAGAATTTCAGAAAAAGTTAAATATGATAAACTTCTGGAGAAAATAGAATGTAAATAGAAAAGAATATGCATTTTCTCAGTGGTGCATGGCACCTACTCAAAATTCGACCATGTATTAGGGGATAAAAACCTCACAACTAAATGTAGAAAAGCAGAAATGTTAAATACATTTTTCCAGATCATAATGCAACAAAAATTACTACATTAAATAGAGGGTCCATGGAAAGACAGATTTAAAATTAATTGGAAACTAAATAATCTAATAATAATAATAATAATAATAATAATAATAAATGAGTCGAAGAACAAATCATATAAATAATCAACAATTTCAATAAAGAGAATGAAAATTATGCGACAGAATGTCAAAATTTATGGATACAGCCAAAGTGGTACTTAGGGGTGAGATTAATAAAGTTGAAAGTAAAGAAAATCACTGAGCTAATAAATAAATGAAGAGCCAGTTTTATGGGGAAAAACAATAAAACAGATCAACCATAATTTAAAAAAAAGAAAGAAAACCAAATCACTAATATAAAAATGAAAAAGGTGAATTCAGCCCAAATGAAGAGTAAACTAAAGCAATCATTAATAGCTTCTTTGCCCAATTACATAACAATAAATCTGCCAGTATAAGAAAAATGGACATTTTAAAATATATAAATTGCCTAGATTGTCAGAACAGAAGATAGAATGGGTTTTTTTTTTTTTGGTTTTTTGTTTGGTTTTTTTTGCAGGGTAATGAGGGTTATGTGACTTGCCTGGAGTTAAACAGCTAGTAAGTGTCAAGTGCCTGAGACTGGATTTGTATGCAGGCCCTCCTGAATCTAGGGCCAGTGCTTTATACACTGTACCACCTAGCTGTCCCCTTAAGTCTTTCTTAAAAAAAAGAAATTTTTAAAAAGTGATCAATGTGCTCCCTAATCAAAAGCCCCAGAGACAGATGGATTCACAAATGAATTCCACTAAACATTTAAAGAACACTTAATTCAAATAGTATAAACTATTTGGAAAAAATAGGTAAAGAAAGAATGCTGCCAAATTCCTTTTTTGACACAAATGTGGTAATGATACCTAAATGAGGAAGAGCAAAAATAGAAAACTATAGACCAATTTCCCTTAATGGATATTAATGCAAAAAATTTAAATAATAAACTAGCAAGGAGATTATAGCAAATATCACAAGGATTATACACTGTGGCTAGGTGGGGTTTATACCATGAATGCAGGGGTGTTTCAATATTAGAAAATCTACTGGCATAATTGACCATATCAATAATAAAACCAACAGAAATGACATGATAATCTTAATAAAAGCAGAAGAAGCTTATGGCAATATACAACACCCATTCCTATTAAAAGCATTAGAAAGCATAGGAATATATGGGGTTTTCCTCAAAATGATTAGTAGTATCTATTTAAAATCATTCTCAAGCAATATTTGTAGAGCAGATACAAGATGGCGGAGGAAAGACTGTAACTTTTGGAGCTCCCCATATGATCTGTTCAAATACATCCAAATAATGTCATAAGACAATTCCTAGAGCAGTAGAACCCACAAAAAAAAAACAGAATGAGATCATTTTCTAGCCAAAGATGGTTTAAAAGGGTGGCAGGGAAGGGCTGTTGTGTCAGAGTGAAAGGGGAGCACAGCCGTATCCTGTAGATCCAGCCCCAGGCAGATCATGCCTCCAGATCCTCAAAATAGTCAGCATCAGTTGCTACTTCTGGACCTCAGCTCACAGATTGGTGAGGGGGTCCAGCAGTTGGCCAGGGGGAGATAGCATGGGTCTTTGCTGGAGCTGAGGCACAGCACAGTTGTGTTTTCCATGTTTGGAATCAGGAATGAGATTTGAGGGGCAGTGGACCAGTTGGGGAGGGGCACAGACATATGAAGCTTGTAACCAAAGTGAATCAGATCTCTGCTTCTGGGATAAAGAGTAAGCAGGCTCATGGTTACTTACAGAACAGAGCACAGGCCAGGCAAGCTGAGGATGTGACTCTCCTTATATAATACAATGAAGCTTGGGACAGGAGTGCCCCACTGGAAGCAGTGCCCCACTTTAAAGAGGAGCTAAAAGCCAAGAAATAGGCTAGGATAATTAGCAGACAGAAAAAGATGCAGACCATTGAAAGTTTCTTTGGTGACAAGGTGGATCAAAATATACCCTCAGAAGAAGAAAACTAGGTCAAAGCTCCTACATCCAAAGCTTCCGAGAAAAATACAAATTGGTCTCAGGCCATAGAAGTGCTCAGAAAGAACTTTGAAGATAAAATAAGGGAAGCAAATGAAAAAAATAGAAAGAGAAATGAGAGTGATGCAGGATGGTCACTAAATAAAAGTCAGCAGCTTGAAAAGCCAAATTGGCCAAATGGAAAAGGAGGTACAAATGCTCTCTGCATAAAATAATTACTTTATAATTAGGATTTAGCAAATAGAAACTAATGACTTTATGAGAAATCAAGACACAATAAAGCAAATCCAAATTAATGAAAAAATAGAGGGCATTGTGAAATATCTCTTTGGAAAAACAGCTGACCTGGAAAATAGATCCAGGAGAGGCAATTTGAAAATTATTGGACTACCTGAAAACCATGATCAAAAAAAAAGAGCTTAGATATCATCTTCCAAGAAATTGACAGGAGAAATCGCCCTGATATTCTAGAAGCAGAAGGTAAAATAGAAATGGAAAGAATCCACCTTTCACCTCCAGAAAGAGATGCCAAAAGGAAAACTTCCAGGAATATTATAGCCAAATTCCAGAGTTCCCATGTAAAGTAGAAAATGTTGCAAGTAGCTAGAAAGAAACAATTCAAGTACTGTGGAGCCACAGTCGGGATAACAATTTCTAGTAGCTTCTGCATTAAAGAATCAGAGGGCATGGAATATGATATTCCAGAGGGCAAAGGAACTTGGATTACAACCAAAAATCACCTACCTGGCAAAACTGAGTATAATCTTTCAGGGACAAAAATGGGACTTCAATCAAAAAGAGGACTTTTAGGCATTCATAATGAAAAGACCTCAATGGAATAGAAAATTTGACTTTCAAATACAAGAACCCAGAGAAACATAAAAGTGTAAATAGGAAAATTAAATCATGAGGGATGTTAAAAGGTTAAACGGTTTACATTCCTAATTGTAAATATGATACTTCAATCTCATAAGAACTTTCTTAGTATTAGGGCAGCTGAAAGAAATATACTTAGATAGATTACACAGGTGTGAATTGAATATGGAGGGATGATATCTGTAAAGCATTTATTTTTGTGTTTATCCATTTTTGTGTGGGGGGCAGTCAGGGTGGGGTGGCTTATGTCTGGGGCCAGATTTGGTGCTTGGGGCCTCCTGGGTTCAGGGATGGTGCTTTGTCCACTGTGTCACCTAGCTGCACCATGGTGACATTTTTAAAATAAAATAAAGTGGGTGAGAGAAATTCACTAGAAGAAAGGGAAAGGGAGAGGTAGATTGGGGTAAAGTAGCTTACATAAAAGAAACAAGAAAAAGCTTGTGAAGTGGAGGGAAAGATGGGGAAGGAGCAGAGGAATGAGTGAGCCTTACTCTCATCAGAATTAGCTTAAAGAGGGAATAACATACACATTTAAGTGGATACAGTAATATATCTTGCCCTTTGGGAAAGTGAGTGGGGAAGGGGATAAGGGTGGGAAGTGAAGAAAGGGAGGGCAGATTGGGGGAGGGGACAGTAAAAGGCAAAACACTTTTGAAGAAGGATAGGGTAAAATAAGATAGAAAATACAGTAAATATCAAGGGGAGTGAATAGGATGGAGGGTAATACCGTTAGCAATAGAACTGAAATAAATGATGAGCAGGATGCTATCAGAAAGACTTATGAAAAATGCAATCTATCTACAGAGAAATAACGTATGGTATCTCAACACAGATAGAAATATAACTCTTTGTTAAGTTATTTTGTCAGTTTTCTTTGACTATCTGACAAATGTGGAAATGTTTTGCATGACTACACATGTATAACATATTGAATTACTTGATTTCTTAGGGAAGGTTGGGGAGGGAGGGAAGAAGAGAATTTGGAACACAAAGTTTTAAAAAGTCAATGTAAAAATTTGTTTTTATATGTAACTCTAGGAAAATTCTAAAAAAATAAATTTATTATTAAAAAACAAGCAGTATCTGTAATGATGAATGCTAGAAGCCTTTCTAATAATATCAGGGGAGAACAAGGATGACCATTATCATCACTATTATTCAATAATGCACTATAAATGCTAGTTATAACAATAAGAAAATAAAAGAAAAGGAATTCAAAGGAATTCAAAGAGGCAAGAAGGAAATGAAACTATGACTCTTTGCTGAACATATAATGGTAAATTTAGAGATTTTTAAAGAATCAAATAAAAAAAAACTACTTGAGATAATTCATGATTTTAGCAAGGTTGCAGGATATAAAATAAACTCACATAAAGCATTAGCATTTTTATATATTACCAACAAAGTCCAGAAGCAAGAGATAGGAAAAATTTCATTTATTATAAGAAGACAATATAAAATACTTGGGATTCAACATGCCAATACAAATATAGGCTCTATATGAACACAATTGCATTGCTGATGAGCTAATTTTATCATAGTTAATCATTGCCCAGTGTTCCTGTTACTTTCTACAATGTGCTCCATTCATATAAGTCTTTCAAGTTTTCCTGAAATCTGCCTACTTATCATTGGTATTTTAGCACACTCACATACTACATCTTGTTCAGGCATTCTCCAATTGATGGGAGTCACCTCAATTTCCAATTCATTGCCAACCCAAAAAGAGCTGTTATAAATAGTTTTGTATATGAAGGTCCTTTTCCATGTTATGATCTCTTTGGGATGCAGACTTAGTGGTATTTCTGGATCAAAGGCTATGCATCGTTCGATTGTCTTTTAGGCATAGTTGCAAATTACTATCCAGAAAGGTTGGATCAGCTCACAACTCCACCAACAATGCATTAGTGTTCCAATTTTCCCACATCTTCTCCAAAATTTATCATTTTCCTTTTGTTATATTAGTCAATCGAATAGGTGTAAGTGGTTTGGATTTGTATTTCTCTAAAGAATAGTAATTTAAACTATTTTTGCATGACTATAGATAACTTTCATTTCTTCATTTGAAAACTGTCTCTTCATATATTTGACCATTTATCAATTGGATAATGACTTGCATTTTTACAAATTTGACACATTTCCCTATATATCTGAGAAATGAGGTCTTTATCAGAAACACTGACTGTAAAAATTGTTTCCCAGCCTTCTGATTTCCTTCTAATCTTGGTTGCATTGGTTTTGTTTCTGCAAAAACTTTTTAATTTAATGTAATTAAAATTATCCATTTTGCATTTTATAATGTTCTATATCTCTTGTTTGGTCATAACGTCTTCACTTCTCTATGGATCTAACAGGTAAACTGTTCCTTGTTCTCCTAATTTGCTTAAGTTATCACCCTTTATTCCTAAATCATGTATCCATTTGGCTTTATCTTTTTATATGATGTAATATGTTGATCTATGCCTAGTTTCTGACATGGTATTTTCCAATTTTCTTAGCAATTTTTGTCAAAGAGTGAGTTTATATCCCAAAACCTGGAGACTTTGGGTTTATCAAATCATATATTACAATAGTCATTTACTAGTGTCTTATTTCTAAATCACTATTGATTAGAGAAATACAAACTAAAACAGCTTTGAAGTACCACCCCACCATCCTATCAGATTGGATAACAAGACAGAAAAGGAAAATTATAAATGTTGGAATATGAGAAAAATGTAACAGTAACACACTTTTCCTGGAGTTGTAAATTGATACAACCATTCTGGAGAACAATTTGGAACTGTTCACAAAGGACTATAAAACTGTGCCTACCCTTTAAACCAGTAATACCACTATTTGGTCTGTATCATAAAGAAATTATTTCAAAAAGGGAAAATTACCTATTTGTACAAAAATATTTATATCAGCTGTTTTTTGCGGTTGTGAAAATTATTATTTTTTTTGGTGAGGCAATTGGGGTTAAGTGACTTGCCCAGGGTCACACAGCTAGTAAGTGTCAAGTGTCTGAGGCTGGATTTGAACTCAGGTCCTCCTGAATCCAGGGCCAGTGCTTTATCCACTGCAGTTGTGAAAATTAGAAATTGAGAGGATACCAGTCAATTTGGGAATAGCTGAATAAGTTGCTGTATAGCATTATAATAAAATACTATTGTAGTATAACAAATGATGAGCAATTTAATTTCAGAAAAGCCTGCAAAGATTCACATGAATGGGTGAAAAGTAAAGTGAACATACAAAGTAACGGCAACATTGTGAGATGAACAACTGTGATAGACTTGGCTCTTCTCATTGATCCAAAATATTTCAAAGAACTCATGATAGAAAATGTTCGCAACATCGAGAAAAAAGAACTGTAGATTATGAATGAAGATTGAACATACTGTTTCTACTTTTGGGCTGACTTTCTTTTCCATTTGTTTTTTTTTTCTTTTTAACTTTTTATTCCAATGAATGAGCCAGGGGCTCGAGGCTGCCAGCTGTCGCCGTGTGCCCCCCAGGGCCTTCCTCCGGCGGAGGTGCACGCCAGGTTGTCGGGTCTACCCCACCAGGAAAACTGGTTTGAAGGTAGACCGTCATTGGTGCCGGGTGGAGGACTCTGAGGGTTGGGGAGACAGGAGCAGGAAGGGAAGGGGAACTAGAGGTAGCAAGGCAGGTCCTTCTCAATCACCAGGGGCTCTTCCATGGGACCGTACCGCTTCACCACACAGCCGTCTTTGTCAACGAGGAACTTGGTGAAGTTCCACTTTATTGCGTTGCCCAAAATTCCCTTCCCTCTGGGCTGGATTTTCATCCATTTCCATAGGGGGTGGGCATCATCACCATTGACACATATCTTGCTGTACATATCGAACTTGACATTGTAGCCGGCAGCGAATTCTCGGATTTCCGCATTACTCCCTGGCTCCTGCCTCCCAAACTGGTTGCAGGGGAAGGCTAAGATCCGTAAACCGTGCTCAGCGTATCTGGCGTGCAGGTCGACAAGCTGAGTGTAGTTTACGTCTGTCTTACCTCATTGGGAGGCTACATTGGTGACGATGCAGACATAGCCCCTGTACTTATCCAGGGACACTATGCGCCCATCAATGTCCTTAGCTGAAAAATCGTGCATGGACCTGGCGCATCTCCAGTCATTGCGGGAAGCGCACATACTGCTGGAAAGGCCTGGAGCCGCCAGGACTGCGCACAGCAGAGCTGGCTTCACCAGGAGGTAGAGGCGGCTGAAACTCATTTCGCTTTCCATTTGTTTTTAAGGTTTTTCCCATGTGCTCTTATTATTCTTTCACAATATGACTAATGCAGAAATATATTTAATGTGATTGTACATATATAACATTTCAGATTGCTTTCCATCCAGGGGAGAAAGGAGGGAAGGGAGGCTGGGAGATAAATTTGAAACTAAAAATCCTATGAAAAAAATATGTTGGAAACTATCCTTACATGTAACTAAAAAATAATAAAATACTTTTATTAAATAAAAGAGAAATAATTATCATATGCAAAGTGAAATGTACTGTACACACAGTAGCAACAATATTGTAAGATGATCAGCAATATGATAATCCAAGACAAATCTGAAGGACTTATGGAAAATGTGATCCATCTCCAGGGAAGCAACTGATGATGTCTGAATGCAGATAGAAGCATAAATTTTTTCAGTTCCTTTTTCTTAAATTTTTCAGGTCTGTTTTCTTTCACAACTTGACTAACATGAAAATATTTTGCATGACTGCACATGTGTAACTTATACTGAATTGCTTAGGTCCTTAAGAGTGTGGGTATGGGGAGGAAGGGAGGGAGAGAATTTGGAACATAAAGTTTTTAAAATGGAAGTTACAAATTGTTTCTACATGTAATGGGGAGAAAAATAAAATTCTAAATAGAAAAAAGAAAACAAATATAATGATCATACCATATGTATAATGGCCTGCCTCTATCAAAAGAGGATTAAGTACCAAAAAAATATAAAAGAAATTAAAAGAAAAAAAATTTTAAAAGTAAAGTGAACAGAACTAATACATCATACAGAATAACAGCAATATTGTATTATGATCAATGGTGAATGATTTAACTATTCTCAGTAATACAATGATCCAAGACAATCCCAAAGACTCGTGATGAAAAATGCTCTCTACTTCCAGAGAAAGAGCTGATGAAGCCTTAGTGCAGATCAAAGCATACTGTTTTTCAATTAAGAAAAAAGCCTTTAAGGTCCATTCCTACTCTAAATCTATACTATATCATTCCATAACATAGAGAATCTTCAGTCTAATTTCAGCGTGGTGTAGTGGAAAGTCTGCTGGACTTGAACTCTGAATCAGACATTTATTTCTTGTTTGACCTTGGCAACTCTAATCCCCTCTAAGCTCCAGTTACGTAGTTTGTAAAATAGGGCTATTACTATCTATGGCACCTACCTTAAAGAATTGCAGTGCTCAAATGAGATCATATGTGGAAAGTGCTTTGTGAAATTTAAAACATTCTATAAATGTCAGTTATTATTAAACTCTACCAAGAGATCCACAAAAGTCATGACCCTAGAATACAAATATTTATCTGAACTTTGTTTCCCAAAGAAGTTAAGTGGCTATTTTCTTTAAAAATTCATGAGGGAAATCTATAAAGTATTAAGGGAAAATAAGCTGTTTAGGGACATAACCCTAACCATTGAGGTCAAATAGAATGCCTGTGCTCTTCAAATGTGACACCTCCCTTGTTGCCTCTGTCAAAGACAGAACATCACCTCACCTGGGACCCAGAGGTAGAGGCATCTAGTAAGTCATTAAGGGAAAAGTTTTGGTCTTTTTACACAATGAGAATAAAAATGAATTGATCTAGTATCATGATTCTTATGTTTTATGAAATTGACTTCCTCTTATCTATTTGAACTTGTTGAATTGGGGATAGGAAGCATAAGACGATGGCATCCATAAGCTAATAATGATCACTTAATTAATAAACAAAACAAGATTTCATTCAGCATCTCCCATGTTCTGTTCACTGTGCTAAACACTGGGGATATATACATACGTGAAAAGAGTCCTTACCCTCAAAGAACATAATTCTAGTGGAAAAGACATGTATAAATCATATAAAATATATCCAAAATTAATACAGAGGAGTTTTGAAAGGGAGAACATGAACTATTGAGGGGATCAAGAAAGGCTTTATGTAGAAGCTGGTTCTTGAGCTGACTTGAGCCAGGTGCTAGACTAAATGAACTCTGAGGTGACTTTCTGTTTTATATCCATGATCCTATGATCTTCTGCCTTATTGAGATTGAGATTTGTTGGGATCATTGCATGAGGGTATTTGGCACCTAGTTAAGATCATAAAGAAAGTTCATTTGTAGAAGAGAAAACCATTAGTGAACCAGAGTTTCAATTACAATATGAGCTATGACTTTCCCCCAATAGTGATAATTTAAACCCTGTTGGTGTTACTGTGAGGAAAGTGCTTTATTAAACCCAAGGGTCTATGGAGATGTGAATGGCCATTATTGCTGTTGGAATTCCTGACCTAACCATTCTTTTGACTGGATCCCTCATGATCAAGACCAGGCATTTGCAAAACAAATTTCTAGGACTACTGAACAGCACATAATCATAGAAAAAGAAAAGTAGTCTATGAAGGGATAAACCCAAGGCCATTGACTTCATTAGCAAGATGGTTTGTCAAACTGAGTTAGCTAGCCTAATTGTTACATGATTCAGGTTTATGTTATCCGCTTTATACCTCTTGAGGGAAAAAGCTTAGTAGGAGATCGTTCTTTTATAAGGCTCTAGCTAATTTTTTATAATTCAATAAATAGTTTATCTGGTACCCTGGCCCTCCATATAGCCATCCCGTCTCAAAGGTTTTCTAGTTCCTGGGCAGCTTTACAAAGTGTTAATTCCTCACCCCATAGTCCATCACTAAAAGACTCAGATAAGATACGCTTGATCAGGCATAGTGACCCAATGAAATGCTTTTTGTTCCACTCCAATAAAAATCTTTCTCAGTGTGTTCTTGGTATATCTCAGACTTATCTGAGATAATCGTTCACTATCATTTTAGGAAAGAGTTCTCTGAACACTATTTTTTGGCCTCCTAGAATTGTTGCCATAATAGACATGTTTCCTCATTCCTCTAAATTGTGGAAGGAAAATTCCAGCTGATCTAAATTACTTCACATCTACCAAAAGAGCTTAATGAAGAGAGCTCAGCTACTTCTATCCCGCTAGCTGATAGCACTTATTATTATTAATATTTTTAGTAAAGTATCAGCATTACATGCTATTGATGAAATAGCAGCCTTAAGCCTGGGTTCTGAACATTTTTCAAATCTAGACCCTTCGCTGGATGCTAATGCAGTGTTTAGCTATTTCAGTGCCAAGGAGTTCCCTTAAAGTAGAGAACTTACAAAGCTCTTCAGATTAGTTCTTTAAGCCACAAAGAATTTTTTTCTCTTAAACCATAGAGTCCAGTAGAGAGAAAAATAGTCAAGAATGCTTTTCCATGTTGTATTTTGGAGGGGTTGTGGGAAAACTGGAACATTAATGCACTGTTAGTGGAGTTGTGAAGCAATCTAACCATTTTGTTGAGCAATTTTGAACTGTGCCCAAAGAGCTATAATACTATGCATATACAAATTTTTGGTCCAAAATGCTAGATCTGTCTCCCAAAGTCACCCAAAAAGTGGAAAATGACTTATTCATATATTTATAGCAGCTTTTTGTGGTGGGTAAGAATTAGAAATCAAAGGGATGCCCATCAATGGGAGAATGGCTAAACAAACTGTGGTATGTGATTGCAATAGCATATTATTATACTATAAGAAATGAAATGCAGGATGATTTCAGAAAAACCTAGAAAGACTTAAATGAACTGATGCATAAGAAAGTGAACAGAACCAGAAGAATGTTCTACACAGTAACATCAATATTGTTCAATGAAAAACTGTGAATGATTTAGCTATTCTCAGTAATACAATGATCCAAGACAATTCCAAAGGACGTATTTTGAAGCATACTATCCACCTCCAGAAAAAGAACTGATATTGTTTGAATACAAACTGAAGCAAATGATTTTTCACTTTCTTCAATTCTTTTTCTTTTAGTCAAGTCTTCTTATACAAAATGACTAATATGAAAATGTTTTCCATGATTGCACATGTATAACCTATATTTAATTGCTTAACACCTCAAGGAGAGGGGGAGGGGAATGAGGGATGGAATTCAGAACTCAAAACTTTAAATTAAAATGTTAAAAAATTGAAAAAAAAGTTTCCTTCTCTTAGGTGATCCATGTTGCTAAATGGTCTTAAATGCAGTCACCTATATTTTTCATGTAGCAGGGAGTATTCTTCATTGTCATCAGGTAGTTGCTATCTTTTCATTCTCTTGATCCTTCTCATTGTCTCTTTCTGTTAATGACATTCTCACTTTTTCAGATTACACCTATTCCCTGAATACTTTCCTTTCCCCCCCCATTTATGTAGAATTTTGTTTTCCCAAATTACATGTTAAAACAATTTTAATGTCAATTTTTAAAACTTTGTGTTTCAAAATCTCTTCCTCCCTCTTCACCCCCTCTTAAGAATGCTAGCAATTCAATATAAGTTATAAATGTTTAGTCATGCAAAATATTTCCACATTAGTCAGGTTGAGAAATAAAATGGACAAAAAAAGCTTTAGAAAAAGGAACTTTAAAAAATTTTGCTTCGGTCTGTATTCAGACACCATCAGTTCTTTCTATGGAGATGGATTGCATTTCCCTGAATACTTTCCTGACTCAATTCAATCCTACCTTATGTTAAGAAATTTAAAAATCCACTTCTTCCTATTATGATCCAGGTGAGAACTTAAATACTCATGCCAGTCCATAAACAGCTCTTTGATTTACATTTTCTTGGACATAGCCTTCAAAATTCTGGAAGTCAAAAGTCATATATAAATAAGTTGATAGAACACAAGTCAATGCAGTCACCACTGCTTCTGTCCATCAGTGAGTAACTTTTATTAAGTGTTTACTATTTGCCATGAACATTGCTAAAGGCTGGAAATACAAAGATAGGTTAAAAAAATAAAATAAACCCCAACAACCACCTTCAAGGAATGTACATTCTAATGGGGAAGACAGTAGACAAAGGTAATCTCAAAGAGAAAGCACTGGTAATGGGGGTCACCCGGGACATGATTCCTACAGAAGGTGAGTTTTGAGGTCAATTTTAAAGGAATATAGGAAAACTAAAAGGCGGAGGAAAAGAGGGACAATACTCTAGGCTTGGAGGCTAAACAGCACAAAGGCACTGAGATGAAAGATGAAATTATATGCTTGAAGATGGTTAAGTAGGCCAATGTAGATAGATTGTAGAATACATGGAAAAGAGTAAATTTTAGGCTTAGAAGGTAGGAGGGAGCCAAGTTATAAGAACCATTATTTGGCAAACAAAGGACTTTATATTTTATCTTGGAGGTAAGCAGAAGTCATTGGAGTTCAGGAAAGTCTCCTCTTCAGTGTAAGGAGATGTATGGGTAATGTGAGATAAGTAGAAAGGAAAAGTGGGAGCTCTTATCTAATATTCTCAATTTTTTCATTTGAAGTATGAGGTGAAATCCACAGCTGAGGGGGTGGGGAGGGGTGTCATTGTAACTTTGAAAAATAGGCATTTTTGATACAGTTGCTTCAGAGGAGAGTGAATCCTTTAAGGAATAATAAAATGGTTTGCTTGCAGAAGTGAAGAACAAGGGAGGGGATTAGATAATATCAATTTGTAGTGGGCCTAGCCAACACAGTTTTCCCATCAAATACATTCATCAACATGTAAATTGGAAGGAAAGAGAGTGTAATCTAGGATTGAGGGTGGAAAGGTGTGTTTGGAAATAGGCCAAATAAACAAGGGGATTGAGGGTGGAGGGTAATATAAAGATGAATTAGTTCACCAAGTTGTCAAAGAAGTGTAGCTAGTACAGGAGTTATAGCCAATTGAACTCAGGTATGGATGGTAAAGAGGTTATGAAAAGGAAAAAAGAACAGAGTTAGGAATTCTAAACCATCAGAAAAGTTAGAATGATAAAAGATTATTATTACACAAAGGAATTTTGGAAATGATTGATATGAAAATAGCAGGCAGTACATGTGTGGGTGATGGCAAAGTAAAGAGTATGATCTCTTATAGTTGAGGTAGAGTGAAGGAATAGATCATTAGAAAGGAATAGACTGGAGAACTGGAACATTAGAGTATTTGAAAGTGTATCAATATATATTCTGAAGTCCCCTAGTATGGAGCATAGAAGGGAGGGAGAAGAGAAAAATGGTGTGCCAGGCACTGATAATAACCACTAGGACCTGGATTGGGTGATTAATCTGGTTAGTGTGGACCTCAAAGGAGGAGAAATTGCTTACTGAAGTTGATCAATGGGGAGTCTTCAAGTGACAATGGAGACCAAGGAGTATTATAACTTCTCCAACACAACCTGTGAATCAGAGGCTATGAGAGAATTTGTAGCCAGTATTGGAAAGGCTGTAGAGAGAAGCAGTGAGGGAATTCATGAAGGTGTCCTGTCTCAGTGAGGGCCAAAAGACTAAAGAAGTCAGAAAGTGATTCAAGATGGAAGATTTTTTCACTGTAGAAGAGACATTCCCAATAGCAGAGCAGAAAAGATTTGTGGATCTGGAGTCAGACATGGTGGGAGGGTGAATAAAGTTGAGGGGAATATTTCTGAGGAAGAGGTAAGTTGAGGATGGATAATGGGGTTTTCACATTAGCAGCCAGGAGTGCAAATTCATTGGAATGGGGTGAGTATAAGGAGGTGAGAGTATTCTAGTCATTGAGCAGTGAGTCATTCAAAAGTTCATTGAGGGAGGCAAAAAGTCATTCCAGGTCCTCCCTGAGGTTCAGGTGAAAGTTCACCTTACAGGAGGCAGGATCACATGGAAGCATAATAAAATAAATCAGGAGAACAGGTTCCTTTGCTTATGCTAGACAAGGTTCTGGTAGAAAGGAGTTGGAAGAGGTAATAGAGGGCAGTCAAGTTCTTGGAGAACATCTCAAGGCAGTCTCACCTGGGTAGGAAGCAGATAATGATTCTCCCTCCAACTCTCCAACGCCTACATGTTATGAGTTTAGAGAAGTCCAGGGAAGTTGAGAGAGTAGTACACTCACTGGAGTGTATTCCTGTGGCCTGGTGCAGAAAGAAATCCTGGGTCAGGGCCCAACAAGAAAAGAACCAGCAAGGGGGCAAATCAGTACTTATGTCTTTGAGCTAGCTTCAAACAGATGGCCTTCAAAAAGATGGCTTTTTCTGAGGGCCAATTTACTCTCTGGTCCTGAGAATAGACTCAAGTTACTTTTCTCATATGAATGTCGTTTTTGACCCCATTTGGGAAATAAAATGTCCATATCCAAAAGGGGACGTACCTTACATTATTTTATGACTTTACATGGTGATGTCTTTCATAAAACCATTTGCATATACTTGTTAACTTTTCTGTGACCCAACAAGGAATAATGAGGTACCTAGAAAGACCAAGCTTTAATCTTTAGCATTTAGAGGAATAGAGACTAATTAAAGTAATTTCTGCACAGAAGAAAGCAATGACTCACATAACTGTTGGCCAGTGATGTAGCTAATATTACATCAATCATTGTAGCATCTACTGAACAATATTGAATATTTGAGAGATTAAGCAGAAGTGAAATCAAGGAAACATGACAATGTCACACCAGGAAAGAGGATGCAAATTTCTTTCAGCTCTTATCTGTCACACTGCATTGCTAATGCTTTTGGACAGGATATCAGAAAAGCAAATGGTGCTCTTGCTACACCTAAGGGACATGCAAGGCTGGTATTAGGGGAGGTGATCAGTATCCATATAATGTTTACCCCTTCTCTGTTAAAGTTTGCCCTTGGGCGAGTGCTCTACCAATATGGCCAGAAAAAAATTTAGGTACATATTCCTCAATATTTGTCTGTACCGGGGATAACTGAAAATCGAACCCTTGGTCCCATTGATTTTTTTATATTGTTTTTTGGGATAGATTGTCTTTTTAGGTAGTGAAGATAACATCAATCATAGCAACAAATTATATTTATATTAACAAGTTAATTTTGATGTTTATATGTATTCATGTACATATCACACATTTTTAACTAATGATATATTTGTTATATATGTACATATATGTATAGGTGTGTGTTCATATTTCAAAATATATATGCACACATGTAAATCTTTCCCTTTCCTGCTTTCTTTCACCCCTCCCCATTCCCCAGAGATTGTGATTTTATTTGTGTGAAAAAATCCTGGATATAGAAAATTTTTCTATGATATAAATAGCAGCTATCTGTAACTTAAAGTTATAGAGAATTGCCTGGGGCCCTGAAAGGTTAAATAATTAGCCCACAGTCACATAGCTAGCAACCATTAAAGTCAGAACTACCTAAATCCACAAAGCTACATTGCCTATCAGACAATCTTTGATTCCCTAAGAACTTAATAAATTTCTACCTAAAAATGCATGTGCTTTTAAAGTGCATATTTAAAGCCAAAACAATTCTATAGTGTTTCACAAATACAATTAAAAGTAATTGAGATTACAATTATATTAGACAAAATCAGGTATATCCTGCTTTGCATTGGATAAGATATCCAATGCACTGAGCATCTAGTTAGTTCAGTGGATAGAGCACTGGCCCTGGAGTCAGGAGTACCTGAGTTCAAATCTGGCCTCAGACACTTAACACTTACTAGCTGTATGACCCTGGGCAAGTCACTTAACCCCAATCGCCCTGCAAAAAAAAAAAAAGAAGATATACAATACAAATATTGGAAATATGAGAGAATAGGTTATGGAGGGCTTGGAAAGACAAACTGAGGACTTTATATTTGATCCTGGAAGTGATGAGGGTGACTTGGTTTACTGAATAGGGAAGGGGGATGACACAGCCAGACCTATTCTAGGAAAATCACTTTAGTATTTGAATAGAAAGATTGGAGTCTTGATTGATTGGCAACAGGCAGTCCAATCTATTTTACATTTATATTAGACAAAATAAAGTAAACCCAACAAGCAGGGACCTAGATTCACGCACATAACAACAGAGTTCTAATGATTATCAGCTTCACAGAATGAGTCCTTGTATGATTCTTTCGGTCTCAAAATGTGCTTCCGTTCACAAAGATTTCAGTTAGTCAGCACATATTTACTATGCCTAATATGTGCCAGGCACTAGGATATACTCTGGAGATGCAAAGAAAGACAAGAGACAGTTGCCATCCTTGATGAACTCACATTCTAATTGGAGAGACAACATGCAAACAACTATGTGCAAAGGAAATATAAACAGGATAAATTAGTGTGATGTTTAAAATCTAAATTGTGGTCACCTTAAATTAGAAGCTTCAGAACCAGTCTTTGGGCATTAAACATTTATTAAAGCATACAGGTGTTCACAAGGAGTTCAGAAAGTTAAGAAAAAGCCTATCTCGCATAGAGTTCCAGCCTGGTTGGGTTCTTCCTCAAGTTCTCTTCCAGGAGCCTACTTTAATCAGGAACTGTCCAGCAAGCTGACTATGGAAGTTTTTTATAGTTCTGGAATAGATGCAGCCCTTACACACTGCTTCAAGCTGATTGGTTGGCATCATCCAAATCCATTGGTTCTGAAGGTGTTCTCAAGGTGTGATTACAATCCAGTTAACTTGAAGTAGGCTAATCAGCAGTTAATCACTCTCACTTGATTCAATCAGTCTAGATTAATCTCCAGGTGGGTCTTTGAGTATCTGCGAAATTTCATTATTTCATCACATTAGAATCCATCGAAAATGGAAAGGCACTAAAATTAAACAAGCTTAGAAAAGATTTCCTGGAGAAGGTGTGACTTTAGTTAGAACTTTGGAAAGAAGCCAGGTAAGTCAGGAGGTAGATAGAAGGAGGGAGATCATCATAAGCATTTGGAATAGCCAGTGAAAATACTCAGAGCCAAGAGATGAAATGTTATTCAAAGAATAACAAGAGGGAAAGAATTACTAGATCAGAACGTGGGGAGGCAGTTATAGGATAGAAAAAGATTGGGAGGGGCAGCTAGGTGGCTCAGTGGATGGAGCACCGGCCCTGGATTCAGGAGGACCTGAGTTCAAATCTGGCCTCAGACACTTGACACTTACTAGCTGTGTGACCCTGGGCAAGTAACTTAACCGCAATTACCTCACCAAAAAAAAAAAAGAAAAGAGAAAGAAAGAAAGAAAGAAAGAAAGAAAGAAAGAAAGAAAGAAAGAAAGAAAGAAAGAAAGAAAGAAAGAAAGAAAGAAAGAAAGAAAGAAAGAAAGAAAGAAAGAAAGAAAGAAAGAAAGAAAGAAAGAAAGAAAGAAAGGAAGAAAGGAAGAAAGGAAGAAAGGAAGAAAGAAAGGAAGAAAGGAAGAAAGACAAAAGAATGGGAATATGAGGGAATAAGTTATGGAAGGCTTGGAAAGTCGAATTAAGGATTTTATATTTGATCTTGGAAGTGTGACTTGAATTAAGTAGGGGAGGGAGATGACATAGCCAGACCTGACCTAGGAAAATCACTTTGGTAGTTGAATAGATAGATTGGAGTCCTGAGTGATTGGTAACAGGCAGTATAATAGGCAGACTATCACAAAAGTCTAGGCACGAGGAGATGAGGTGCTGGCAATGGCAGTAGAATGAAGGAAACATATTTGAGAGATATTGCAAAGGTTAAATCAATAGGCCAAATTAGATATGGGGGAATGATAAATAGTGAGGAGTTTAGATAATACCTATATTGGTATAATGGAAGATTAGATGGTTCCCTTGACAGTAATAAGTTCATTTGGAAGGAGGAATGGATAAGTGGGAGAGAGGAGAGAATTAGATTAGAACATGATAAATTTGGGGCAGCTAGGTGGCACAGTGGATAAAACACTGGACCTGGATTCAGGAGGACCTGAGTTCAAATCTGTCCTCAGACACTTGACACTTACTAGCTGTGTGCCCCTGGGCAAGTCACTTAACCACAATTGTCTCACACACACAAAAAAAGAACATGATAAGTTTAAGAAGTATACAGAATACCCAATTTGAGATGTTTAACAGGTAGTTGAAGATGGGAAATTGCAGATTATCAGAGAGGTTAGGAATAGGTAAAGTGGATTTAAGAATCACCAGCATAGAGATAATAATTGTATCTATGGAAGCTGATGAGATCACCAAGAAAAAAAATATAGAAGGAGAAAAGAAGGGGGCCCAGGACAGAGAACCCTGTGGAACATTTATTTAATTAACACAAAACAGGATTATACCTATTCTGTAAACTAGTGTTGCTGGAACTGGAAGGACCAAGGGAAAAACTATGAAAAATAACTGGACTATAAAAAGCATTCTGCACTGAAATGTACTTAATTTTCATCCGACCTTCTTCCATTGGGTTCAAATGGAAAGGACCCGGCCTTTTCCTAGTTGCTCAGACTGTTGTCTAGCATATCACGAGAGGCTGCTGGCTCCTAGTCATGAGTAGTTTGAATGAGACCAAAGAAAGGAGACAACAAGATGAAGAAGAAAAAAATTGCTTAGTTTAGGAAACAATGAACTCTGGAAAAGGACATGGTCTGAAAGTTTCTTTAGACATGGGCCAGATTTGTTTCCTATTTTATTTATTAAATGAGGTAGGACTCTGAAGTTCTGTGCTCTGACTTAGAAACCAGGAGGGCCTGAGTTTTAGACCTTGATCTATTCACTAACTCCCTCTATTACATGGAAAAATATTTTCATTTCTTTTGGCCCCAATTTCTACATATAAGAAATGGGAAGATAATAATTATGTAATGATTAGAATTTCTCGGAAAAAAAACCAGCCAATTTTCTTTTTTTTTTAATTATATTTTAAAATATTTTATTGAGGGGCAGCTAGGTGGCGCAGTGGATAAAGCACTGGTCCTGGATTCAGGAGTACCTGAGTTCAAATCTAGCCTCAGAAACTTGACACTTACTAGCTGTGTGACCTTGGGCAAGTCACTTAACCCCAATTGCCCTGCAAAAAAAAAAAAAGAAAAGAAAAAAAATATTTTATTGAAATCTTAGTTTAACAACTGCCAAAATTTTCCTGTATCTCTCTTGTTCTTTCCAGAAGAGCTATTCATATAACAAAGAATACTTTTTAGGGAAAAAAAGAGAAGCAGGAAAAGAGAAAATTAACAAAACCAATCAATTCATTAAAACGTGAAAATAAATTCAATGTTTTATACCTCGGGACATTTTACCTCTGTAAAGCCATAGTAGGAGGTGTCTTCTCGTAACTTTTCTTTGGGGCTAACTGCATTCTTTATAATTTTGCAACATTCATTTTCAGTTGTTTTTGTAGTGTGATGGGTGACTAATTGGAACCCTATTTAGTTACAATCAGTATTAATCATTTTGATATGATTCCATAGGGGTGGTGATTATAAGTTCTGATAAGTAGGCTTCAGAGATGATATCTGTAGAATGTAAATTCAATTGTTTAATCATAGGAAGATAACTAGAGGGCCTCCACTCTTGTTTTTCCTTGTTATGGTGACCAAGTCCAGCATGGCAGAGATAACTCAATTACATGGAAAGACCCCCAGCTATTTTTGTTTTCCCTCCATCCTTTATCATCCTTCTCTTGACCAACATGGGTAGATGACTATTAGCACTTGGACAATGAGTGAACCTGGTTGCTGGCCTGTGGTCTGCCTTTATAAAAGCCCATTGGCTCATGTGGATGTTTTGATATATTTGTTTTTATTATCCCAGCTTACATATGTGCTCATCAGTTTGGTAGAACCTCCTGAAAGGTCAAGATCGGTTTGTTAAGATACATTTACTAGCCTATTTGTCAACCAGTGGGATTTTACATCTTGCATAGACCCTCCTAGAGGGTCATGGGCAAGGTCTATCAACCAATGATATTCTGAATTTTTGTCCACTTCACCTGCATTGTCCAGGTATCAAGCACTATAAAACTAACTCCCTGGAGAAAGGGGGCATCTCACATGAAGATCTGAAGTCTACTTCTTTGGAGGGGAGTATGGACCCTTTACTAAAGTACCATTGACTTAGAGCTCTGACTCAGTGGGGTTTTGTTTGTTTATTTGTTTGTTTTTTGCAGATTGGACAATTTTGAAAATCCCCAGAGTAAGACATTTTTTCCATTCATATTATTATAGTATTATTATCGTCACCATGAATATTGTTTTTTTCGTTATGCTCACTTCATTCCCCATCACTTTAATTAAATCTTTTCATGTTTCCCTACTCTCAATGTAGTTGTCATTTCTTATAAAACAGCAATATATCACATGATCATGTCTGCAATATGTTTAATTATTGCCCAATGAATGGAAATCTATTTCATTTTTGGTTATTAAAATAAATCTATAAATGTCTTTATGCACATGGGGCCTTTCTTCTTATCAGTTACCTTCTTTGGGTATATGCCTAGCAATCAAATCTCTAAATCAAAGGGTATAGGCATTTTAGTAACTTTATTTGCATAATATCAAGTAGCATTCCAAAATAGTTGTACTGATTCACAACAGTACCAAGAATGCACAAATGTTTCAACCTTCCCACAACTCCTTTTCATCATTAACAGATCTTTTGTCATCTTTGACAATTCTTTGAAAGTGTATGTGAGTGTACACACATACACACATGATATCAAATCCTTATGTGAAAAATTCGATAGAAAGATTTTTCCTCATTCAATTACTTCCCTTCTTATGCTAGATGCATACATTTTGTTTGCACAGAAGTTCTTCTATTTTATGACATGAGAATTATCTAATTGACATTTTGTGATTGTCTTTATCCTTTGTTTGGTTAATAATATATTCCCTACTTATAGCTGTGAAAGTCATTAGATTTTCGTCTCTTCTCGTTTTTTATGAGATTATCTATAATTTTCAGGTGTAACGATTGGAATAACGCCACCTGCTGGATACTTACTGTAGAAGAGTTCTGCCCATGAAGTGAAGGTCTTTGAGGGCAAGACCAGGAGTCTTTTCTTTGGCGGGAGGAAATGACGCGGACTAGTGGGAGGAGGAAGGAAGAGACTGGCGCTGACTCTGGGGCTCTTTCCTGAGGACGCTGGCGGAGAAGGGAGCTAGAAATGTGCTCTCCCTTTAATAGATAGGAATCTAGGCCTTTCTCTCTCTCTTTACCAAATTCTTATTCTCCTTAATAAATGCTTAAAAGTCTAACTCTTGCTAAAGCTTGTAATTGATTGGCGACCACTCATTAGATATTTTAGACAGTTTAGCTAGAATTTTAGCCCTTAACACAGGTAAAATAGCTAGTTTGAATTTATTATAGAATAATTTGTAAGGTGATGGTATATGACTAATTTCTGCCAGACTAGCTTTTAGTTTTCCAAGCAGTTTTTTTTTTTTAATCAAATAATGAGTTCTTTCCTAGGTAATTTATGTTTTCTTTACTGAACACTGACTTATTACATTCCATTGTTTCTGATTCTTGGCTGTTCTGTTTCATTAATCTATCTCCCTATTTTTATTTTATTTTAATTTTTTCTCCTAATATATGTAAAGATTTTTTTTTGAATTCCAAATTTTTCTCCCACCCTCTCTTCTCTCCCCCTCTAGATGCCAGCAAGCAATCTGATATAGGTTAAACATTACAATCATGTTAAACATATTTCCACATTAGTCGTGTTGTAAGAAAAGAATCAGAACAAAAGGGGAAAAACAAAAGAAAGAACAATAACAAAAAAACAAAACAAAAGTGAAAATCGTATTATTCAATCTTCATTCAGACTCCATATTTCTTTTTCTAAATGTGGAGAGCATTTTCCACCATAAGTCTTCCCCCCCCCCCGCCCACCCGCAGGGCAATGAGGGTTAAGTGACTTGCCCAGGGTCACACAACTAGTAAGTGTCAAGTGTCTGAGGCTGGATTTGAACTCAGGTCCTCCTGAATCCAGGGCTGGAGCTTTATCTACTGTGCCACCTATCTGCCCCTTTTGGCATTTTCTTGGATCATTATATTGCTGAGAAGAATTAAGTCTATCACAGTTGATGATCACACAGTATTGTTGATACTGTGTACCATGTTTTCTTGGTTCTTCTCATTTCACTCTGAATCAATTCATGTATATTTTTCCAGGTTTTTCTGAAATCCATCTGCTTATCATTTCTTACAGCAAAATAGAATATTCCATTACATTCATTTGTCACAACTTATTTAGCCAGTCCCCAATTGGTGGGTATTCAATTTCCAATTCTTTGCTACCACCAAAAGAGCAGCTATAAATATTTTTGTACATTTTGGGTCCTTCCCCCTTTTTATGATCTTTTTTGGGATATAGACCTAGTAGTAGTATTAATGGGTCAAAGGGTATGCAGAATTATAGTTCCAAATTGCTTTCCAGAATGGTTGGATCAGTTCACAACTCCGCCAACAGTACATTAGTGCTCCAATTTTTCCACATGTCCAACATTTATCATTTTCATTTTTCATTATTTTAGCCAATTGGCTAGGTGTGAGGGGGTACCTCAGAGTAGTTTTAATTAGTATTTCTCTAATCAGTGATTTAGAACATGTTTCCATATGGCTATAAATAGCTTTAATTGTTTTATCTGAAAACTGCCTGTGCATATCCTTTGATCATTTCTCAATTGGGGAATGATTTGTATTCTTATATTTTTGATTCAGTTATCCATATATTTTAGATATGAGGCCTTTATCAGAAACACTGTCTTTAAAAATTGTTTCCCAGTTTTCTGCTTTCCTTCTAATCTTGTTTGCTTTGGTTTTGTTTGTGCAAAATATTTTTAATTTAATGTAGTCAAAATGATTAACTCTGCATTTCTTGATGTTCTGTATCTCATCTTGGGTCATAAATTCTTCCCCTCTGCATGGATCTAACAAGAAAATTCTTCCTTCTTTTTCTAATTTGCCTATGGTATCAACATTTAGGTCTAGATCTTTTACCCATTTTGATTTTAATTTGGTATATGGTGTAAGATATTTGTCTATGCCTAGTTTCTGCCATACAGCTTTCCAGTTTCCAAAACATTTTGACAAATAGTGAGTTCTCATACTTGAGGCTAGAGGCTTTGCGTTTATCAAACAGGAGATTGCCATATTCCTTTACTGCTGTGTTTTGTGTGCCTAATCTATTCCACTGATCTATCTCTCTATTTCTTAGCCAGTACGAAATAGTTTTGAATATTGTTGCTTTATAATAGTTTTAGATCTGGTACAACTAGGCCACCTTCCTTTACTTTTTTTTTTCATTAATTCCCTTGATATTAGTGATATTTTGTTCTTCCATAGGAAATAGTTATTATTTCTTTTTTAGCTCTATGAAAAATTTTTGGTAGTTTGATTAGTATGGCACTGAATAAGTAAGTTAATTTAGATAGAATTGTCATTTTTATTATATTAACATGGTCTACCCATGAGCAATTTATATTTTTCCATTTGTTTATATCTGATTTTATTTGCATGAAAAGTGTTTTGTAATTGTGTTCATATAGTTCCTCAATTTGCCTTGGCAGGTAGATTCCCAAGTATTTTATATTGTCTAAAGATATTTTAAATTGAAATTCTTTTTCTATCTCTTGCTGGTGGACTTTGTTGGTCATATATATAAATGCTGATTATTTATGAAGGTTTATTTTATATCCTGAAATTTGGCTAATGTTGTTGTTTCAAGCAGTTTTTTAGTTGATTCCTTAGGATTCTCTATGTATAACATCATATGATCTGCAAAGAGCAATAGTTTTGTTTCTTTCTTGCCTATTCTAATTCTTTTGACTGCATGGCATTTAAACCAAGCCAACCCCCCCTCAGTACCCTATTGTCTCTATATTACCCTCTGTACTAAGAGGAGAGTGCTCACCAACCCACAGCCTTCCATGCCTAATGTGTGATCCTAGAATGGTATTTGCCTTGTGAGCTGAGTTTTTTTCCTCTTTTGATAGAGGTAACTCTTACATACTGAACAAAGCTAATTGGCTAGCATCACGCAATTCCATTGGTTTACATGACCTTAGAGTGGTCCATATTAAAATGAGCTGTACTCTGATGACATCAGGATCTAGTGCTAGAGACCCTCTGATGGCAAAGGCATAATTAGAGAGATGTGGTTTCTATGTCCATTTCTATTGGGGATTAATTAATCCTAAAAGGGATTAGCTAAAGTTTCTAAGAACTATGCTTTCTGAAGTTGGGGGTGAAGAGAGAAACCAAACTAACACTGGGTCCCTGTGTCACCCAAGAAATCCATCATTAATAATTATTTTCTCACAGTTCAATTTCTTTTTCTTATCCTATAACTAAGGCTAACATTTCTAGTACAATACTGAATAATAATGGTGATAATAAACACCTTGTTTCATCCCTGATCTTATTGGGAATTCCTCTAACATCTCCATTGCATATAATGCTTGCTGATGGGTGAAGATAGATACTGTTTATCCTCTAAAGGAAAGCTCCATTTATTTCTATGCTCTCTAGTGTTTTTGTTGTTGTTGTTGTTGTTGGGGTTTTTTTGTTTGTTTGGTTTGTTTTGTTCTTTGTTTTGTTTTTAGTGAGGCAATTGGGGTTAAGTGACTTGCCCAGGGTCACACAGCTAGTAAGTGTTAAGTGTCTGAGGCTGGATTTGAACTCAGATACTCCTGACTCCAGGGCCAGTGCTCTATCCACTGCGCCATCTAGCTTCCCCTTTCTAGTGTTTTTAATACAAATGGGTGCCTTATTTTGTCAAAAGGTTTCTCTGCATCTATTGAGATAATCATAAAATTTTGGTTAGTTTTGTTACTGATGTGGTCAATTATGTTGATAATTTTCCTAATTTTGAACCAGCCCTGCTATAAGTCCCAAGTGATCACAGTACCCTGGTGATAAATTGCTGTAATATATTTGCTAATGTTCTATTTAGAATTTTTGCCTCAGTATTTATTTGGGAGATTGTTCTATAATTTTCTTTCTCTGTTTTGGCTCTGCCTGGTTTAAGTGTAAGCACCATATTTATCTCATAAAAGGAATTTGGTAGCATTCCTTCTTCACCTATTTTTTTCCAAATAGTTTGTATAGTATTAGAATAAATTGTTCTTTAAATGTTTGGTAGAATTCACTTATAAACCCATCTGACCCTAGAGATTTTTTCTTAGGGAGGTCATTGGTGGATTTTTCAATATATTTTTCAAAAATGGGTTTATTTAAGGATTTTATTTCCTCTCTGTTAATCTGGACAGTTTATATTTTTGTACATATTCATACATTTCATTTAGAATATCAAATTTATTGGCATATAGTTGGGTAGAATAGCTCCAAGTTATTGCTTTAATGTTCTCTTTGTTGGTGGTGAGTTCACCCTTTTCATTTTTCATTCTGGTAATTTGGTTTTCTTCTTTCTTTTTTTAAAATCAAATTAACAAAAGGTTTATCTATTTTATTGTTTTTCATGGAACTAGCACTTAGTTTAATTTATTGTTTCTATATTTTTCTTGCTTTCAATTTTGTTAATCTCTCCTTTAATTTACACAATTTCTAATTTGCTGTTTACCTGGGAATTTTTTATTTGTTTTTTTCTAGCTTTTTAAGTTACATACCCAATTCATTGATCTCCTTTTTCTCTATTTTATTCATGTATGTATTTTGAGATATAAAATTTCCCCTAAGATCTGCCTTGACTGTTTTCCATAAGTTTTGTTATCTTGTCTCATTGCTGTCATTCTCTTGGATGAAGTTATTTATTGTTTCTATGATTTGTTATTTGACCCATGCATTCTGATTGTTATTTCTTCACAATACATTTTTTTTCTGGCTGCTTGCATTATTTTCTCCTTTACTTGATAATGTTGGAATTTAGCTGCAATATTCCTTGGAGTTTTCCTTTTGTGGTCTCTTTCAGGAGGTGATTGGTGGATTCTTTCAATGACTACTTGTTTCCTCTGGTTGTAAAACATTTGGGGCAGTTCTCCTTGATAATGTCATGAAATGACATGTAGTATATTTAATTATTATTTTTATCTTTATTTTATTTTTATTTAGAAGTTTCATTTTCCAAAATTACGTGTAAAAACAAAATTTAACATAATTTTTTAAAACATTGAGTTCCAAATTATCTTTTCCCTTCCCTCCCCCCCCCCCTTAAGATCTCAAGCAATTCAATATGTTATACAAGAGTAGTCATGCAAAACATTTCCACATTAGCCAGGTTGCAAAAGAAAACAGAAGAAACAAAACTTCATATAAAGGAACTAACAGAAAAAATATGCTTCAATATGTATTCATATACCATCAGCTCTTTCTCTGTAGATGGATTGCATTTTTCTTAAGTCCTTCAGAGTTGTCTTGGATCATTGAATTGCTGAAAATAACTAAGTCATTCACAATGGATCATCTTACAATGTTACTATTGTATTGTATACAGTATATTTTACTTTGCATCAGCTCATGTAAGTCTTTCTAGGTTTTTCTGATAGCATCCTGCTCATCACTGTTTTTATAGTAAACTACATCTACATAGTGCTTTAAAGAGAGATTTCTTTACAATAAACCCTTGAGGTTGATTATTAACAATAGTAATAGATAATATTTATATAGTACCTTATTATGCACATTTTAGTTAAAGCTTAGAGATGTTCAGAGACTTTTCCTTGGTTAACAGCTAAATTACAGGGATATACTTTAATATAGCTTTCTTGACACTAGGTCTAGCTTGCTCTCCATTCTTTCATTTTCTACATGAAAACTTTCCTAATCCCCCATCAATAAATTAAATTTGGTAGCAATGTCATTTCCAATGACAATTTATCTATTTTGTTTCCCATTCACCCAAAATTTTATATTGTATTTTGACACATCTATATATGGACATACTGTCTTCCTTGATAGAATATGAGCTCCCCAGTCAATAATTGGAAGAGACCTTTGTGATCACGTAATCCAATCCCCTTCTTTGATAATCAAGGGAAAATGAGACCTTAGAAAAGTCAATTCATCTGCTCAATATCACACAAGCATTGAGTGACCTAGCACTGACTGGAACTCAGTTTTCCTAATTCTCAGAACCCAGTGCTCTATCTACTATTAATCAATGAATGAACAATCATTTATTAAAGCATTGCTATGTACAAGTTAAGTGCTAGATGCTGAAAACACAAAGAATGAAGAAAAGGAGCTTACAGTCTAACATGGAAGACAACAAATATAACAGTACATACAGAATAAATATGTTTTTAAAAAATACAATTAGATAGAAGATAGTTTCATGCAAGGTAGTTAGGAAGAGATGGTACTAGCATTTGATGGAATTCTAAAAGGATTCATTTATAAATTAGTGCTTGAGCTAAGTCCTGAAGGAATAGAGTGATTCTGTGAGGCAAATGTTAGGAAGGAGTAATTCCAGTCATGGGGGATAGCTAGTAAAAAGTCACAGGAATGGGAGATGTTGTACCATATGTTAGGAACAGGAAGATGAAAGTTTGGCTGGAAAGCAGAGTGTGGGACAGAGTAATGTATATTGGAGACTGGAAAGACAGGTAGATACAGGTATCATTCTGTATCCCATGTTTCTCACAATTTGTTTCCAAGTACATAGGATCATAGATTTAGAGCTGGTAGAAAACCTAGAAGAAGCAATATGGACTACTGGACAAGAACCATGGGCTTGGAGTCAAGATCTAGGCTCAAGTCCATACTCTAATATATAACAGCTCTCTAACCCTGGGAAAATTGCATAACTTCTTAGTGCCGCAGGCAATGCTTTAAGAATGTAAGAAAAAATTCAGATATTCATTGGTCAACTAATGAAACCATAGGGGTGTGTGTGTGTGTGTGTGAGAGAGAGAGAGAGAGAGAGAGAGAGAGAGAGAGAGAGAGAGAGAGAGAGAGAGAGAGAGAATCAGAAGCCAAGAGAATAGACCTGGTCTACCCCCCTCACCCCTCATTTCAAAATTCGAGAAACTGAGGCTCCAGGAAACTAAGTGACTTCCTCAAGGTCACATAGTTAATAAGAATCAGAGTATTTAATTTCAAATGATCCAACTTTAAAATTAGTGTTCATTCTACAACAGGATGACTTCAGATTGTTTAATAGATGAGGAAACTAAAACCAAGAAAAAGGACCCAGGAAGCCTATGGTAGTGCTTAGAAGAAATAGCAGAAAGTCCCACCACAAGTTCAAGTGTAGGCCTTCTGGGAATGGAGTCAAGAACAGAGCACCAACCATTCTTGGAGGCCATTTTGAACCACATCCCTTGATTTTGCCTACCCCACCCCCACTCCCACTATATTTCCTGGGTTTTCTGTAAATGCATTACATGGGAAAAAGTGATTTATTTGCTTCTCCTTTATGGGAAAAATTTGCCAACCTGGCTTCTGGGTAATTTCACCCCATTCTACTCACTGGAGCCACGTGCTGTGCTGTCCGGGCTAGATAAACATGGGAGGCTCTCTTTGTGTTATATTTATCGAATGAGTGAGAAATAAATTGAGTTCTAAGAACAGCAAATGAATGGCTTCAAGGTGTGTTGGTTTATCATAATATACAAACTCTCTCTTTACACCAGAGCCTCAGCCATTATGCACAGCAGAATTTCCTCAGCTAAAGCTGGAGAGAGGCATCTTGCAGAGTAGCTGAGCTTTAAGGAAAAAAACATTCCAGTGGCCCCCTGGAGCCTGTTAACACATTCCTGCTGTCTTTTCATTACAGCTTCCCCCATTGCACCCGAGTCCCTGAATGCTACATTTTTAAATGTCATTAAAAAAATTAACGATGCTCGACTTGGGGTGAAAAGGCACAAAACCAAAAAAAAAAGAAAAAAGAGAACTGTTCTTAGAAAAAAGAAAAAAAAGTAATTTGGTGCTCTGGCTCTGGGGTTTGCAGAATGATTACTTTTTCAAGTAGCATTTTGTAAAGAATAGAAGAGCAGAGGATAATAAAGAGTTTGTAGAGGACAGAGGATGGCCCAGAGTATGGCCCAGTGTAGAAATATAGAAGAAATATAAAGTCCTTGCAAGGAAGAGAAGAGAAAGGAGGAGTACTACTTCAGAAGGGGGAAAAAACCTTCTATCCATCTCAAAAAAAATGGGGGGGGGGAGAAGAAACATCCTTGATTCTCTCTTCCCTTCTCCTCCCCTTCTTCTTCCTCTTGTCCTCTCCCCTTTCCTTCCTTACCTTCCTTTACCTTACCTTCCTATCAGCCATATTCCCTTCTCTCTCTCCACTCTATCAGTAAGCTCATCAATTCTTCTGGAGTCAATTTAGATAATCCTCCCATACATCCAGCCATAGCCTCTCTCCAATCTCCATTCCTACATCATCAACTGCTTAAAGGACATTATTTTCTTTCCAAAAGGACCTCATTTTCATCCTCCCATCCTTGCTTCTGTGATGATTAAAATCTAATGTGTGTGTCCTTACTTTGCTCCTCCCCAGTGTGTGTGTGTGGGAAACTAGCTAGGAATTACTTATAAATTAGGAGTTTCAGCAACAGTTTAGGCTTTTAAGCATTTATTAAAGTATATCAGAAGTTAGTAAAGAGAGAGAGAGAGAGAGAGAGAGAGAGAGAGAGAGAGAGAAAGAGAGAGAAAGAGAGAGAGAGAGAGAGCACATGCCACTGAAAGAATGGAAAAACCCTATACCAGATCTACGTCTGGAGAAAGAGAAAAATCACTCCTTCACCTAGTGAGAGTCCCACCTAGTTCCCTGGAAGCCCCCTGTCGAACAGGAAGAGGGGTGGTTCCCACACACAGCTCCAAGTTAATTGGCTGGTCACATTCAAGTCCATTAATTGACATGACTAAAGGGGGGGGTCTATTAATAGAGGCAACTTCCCTGTCAAACAATCTGACCTTTGCAAGGTCCCCTCATGTCTTTCTTGGCGGGGGGTGGCGCCCTGGTTCTCACACTTCATAATTTTCCTACTTATGTCATTTTTCTTCCACTCATACAGCCACCATCCCATTTCAGGTGTTCCTCACTCTTTACTTGGACTTTTATGCCAGCTTCCTCTTTGATTTTGGACTCTGTTCACCATATCCTCTCTTTGGTCTCTTTGGTACTCCAGTCTTTTCCCTTTCTGATTCATACTTCACACAGCTAACATATATGCCACCACCTGCAGCTGTCACTCCCCAACTCAAGGAATTCCACTGGCTTCCTATTGCTTCAGGATAAAATATGAACTTATTCATTTGTCATTTTAAGCCTTTCACAATCAAGGTCCAGCCTATCCTATCCTGTCAGGTCTATTACACATTTCTTCCCTTCAGATACTCTTCAGTATAGCCAAACTGGCCCACTTCTCTTTCACACATGAAATGCCATCTCCCATTTATGTACCTTTGCATAAATTACGCCCTGTGGAACAACCTCACCTTTTTCTTTTCTCTTCTTTTATTTTTTTAAGGGAAATGAGGGTTAAGTGACTTGCCCAGGGTCATACAGCTAGTGTCTGAGGCTGGATTTGAACTCAGGTCTTCCTGAATCCAGGTCCAGTGCTTTATCCACTGTACCACCTAGCTGCCAGACAACCTCACTTCTACCGAATGGAATTCATAGCTATCTCCAAATGTCAGGTAAACAAAGTTCACCATGAGTGATTTACTCAACATAGGAGGTGTTAGTTGTTCTCCACTCTTTGAAATCCCATTTTATTTATTTTGAATATACTTTGTATTTACTTACTGTTTCACAAAATAGAATGTAAGCTCCCTGAGAACAGGGAATGTTTTGTTTTCTCTCTTTATGCCTAGCACCTAATACCAGGCCTAAAAGATAGTAGATCCTAACAAATGCGTGCTCATTGATTGTCTATAAACATTCTCAGGTCTATCACATCCTTCATGGACCTCCACTTGGCCCTGTCATGCCTTCAAGTTTCATTCCTATATCATTCTTTTCCCACTTCACCACCGAACACCTAGAAGAAATTGTCTAAATTCACTCTCTTCATATCCTTCTAACATATTTATTTCTGAATCTCTAGCAATCTGGCTTCCATATCCTGTACTCAATTAAAATTGACCTTCCCTAATTACTAATGGAACAAGGATAGTCATTACAATCTCTGAGGATCCTCATCCCAACTTCCACTCTCACAGTTGAGTCTCAGGTCCTGAAGCAAATCTCTTCCTCAGGGATACAGAAGTATCTCTGAGGAGTCAGAGAGTGATTCCCTAATGTCATTGACTTTGTTCCTTTGTATTCACTCAATATTATCAGTTAGAAATATTTTTAGACAGCCCAACTTAAGTAGTTTTTAAAAAGACATGTTTACTAAGGTGGTACAGTAAGTACAGTTTTTACAAAACATACTCCATTAAAGTCTGTGACATTCTCTGTTTCATAGGTAATATAGAGTCCACAGAAAATTGGGTCCATGCTTAGAGAACACATGTGGCAAAAGGATAAATCAGTTCCTAGTAGTTGGAGGTCCTTTTCTCATTTGTGGGATGTTCAAGAAGTCCTCCTTAGGCATATTTTTTTTTGTTTTGACTTGTTTTTCTTAATTCCTTCCTATGCCATGAATCTGTGTCCAGTGTGTCCTTTGCTCTCAATGGAGATGTTTTGTCAGCTGGTCCAAAGATGTTAGTAGGATGCTGATGCGAAGGTTAAAGTCTTGCATTCTTTGCACTTCTGAAGCTCAAAAGGTCCTCTTCCAGCCCAAGGAAAGTGGAAGAAGGAGAAGTAGGCCAAGATTCTCCTGTTCACCTCCCTTCCACCAAGTGATTTTTCTTTGTGGGTTTTATAGTTGGAATAGCTTTTGGATATGGAAAAATTAAGATTGGCCAAGGGTTAAGTTATAAACCTAGGACTACACCCTGGGTCTCCAGACTTCCAGGCTTATTTCAAAGAGACCATTCTTCTTGCAATTCTGTGTCTTATTAGTCAGGGCCAAATCACTGATCCCCTTTATATAGATGTCTATTAATAGCAGCTGTGACTGCAAAAAGACCTACCAAGCTGCCTGTGATAGCATGGTCCCTGGACTGTGCTTATATAATGTCCCATTTAAATCAAGCTCACTTTAATGCCCTAGGATTCTGAAGGCACTCCTTTAAAGTGTTCAGTCCCAGTTGAGGATTAAATGTGCCCATTTGGACCGGGCAGATGACAGATAGTAGGATAGCCTGGTTTGATTTATCCTAGTTGAGTGCCCTAAATTTTGCCAGGATTAGTGTATTAACTTTAAAGGGGTACCCTGGCATATATTTGGGGAACTATATTTTGAGGTACCATCCCTTTCCTCTACATTCAAGTGTGACATATGTGTTTCCACTGCTGAAGATTAAATATCATATGTGATTCTGTGGTATTCTTTCTTTTTTTTCTTTTTTCTTTTTTTTGAGGTATACATTCTTTAGAAACCATATGTCCTTCTTTAAGCCTTTCTTATTTGGGTAAAAGTGTCCAGCAGGAGCTGTGAATCTAATTAATATGCTACATAAACTCACTAGCACAGTGAGGAACTACTCAAGGCAGAGTTCACCATCACAGACAGTTTGGTTGGTCTCCTCATAGTCATGCTGCTAATAATAGGCTCTGTTGTACAGAGAAGCTAGGTGCTTTGACTCTAACCAGCTTTTTAAAAAATCTCCAGATAGAATCCAAGGTGACAAATGTCACAGATGCTATTTGGGAGAAAGTGGTGCCTGAAACTTGAAGAAAGGTAACGGAGGCTCATGTCTCTTTCTGCCAAGGAACCTCAAATCATCCCTAGTGGATAAGAGGGCATTGGTTTGCTGGTCTGTACAGTCCCCTTTGTTTTAGCATGCTGAGTGGTCAAATGGGTATAAGTGCTAATATCCTAATTGTTCCTTGACCTTTCACCACTAGCCTATTAGACTTTTCCAAGCCTACTAAACTGTAACCAAGCATCTTACCCCAAATTCATTTTCCAAAATGGTTTGGGGAGCAACATCTCCATCTCCCACAAACCTGGGATCTTATGCCAAAGACCTCAATAAATTTTTCCTTTTATTTTTTAAAAAATCAAACAGTATACATGAACCTATATGAAGAGTCATTGGATTCCCACTGGAAAATTGTGACAAGCTTAGCTCTTCCTTGAATCTCTGATCATAAATATTTAGCAGTTGAGAGCTAGAATGCTATAGTGGATGAGGAACTAGATTTGTAATCAGAAGCCATAGAAATGAATTCTAGAATTATTTCTTATAAACCATGTGAGCTCAAGAAACTAGGTGAATTCCCTGAGATTCACTTTCTGCATCTGTGAAGTGGGAAGTTTTAGTTAGATGATATGGATACTGTAAAAGTCCTTTGTAGGTCTAAGTCTATAATGTCACAATCTTCAGTCAGTACTATTTTCAAAGGTAAAGAAAGTGAGACCAAGAGTGAGATTGTGATGGTAGGCCAGAAGGGAGGGAGGGAAGAATGAAAATCATACTTAACTCCCCACTTATTAAAGTTATTTAGGTAATTTTTATTAAATGGTACTGACAAGTCCCTTGATTATTATCACATCTTTGCAATCTTGCAATTAATTTTCCAAAATTATCAGTTACCAAATACCTCATTACCAGTAATTATAGACCTAGCTCTGTGCCCGGTGATGCCCTATATGTTTCTAATTTCTACATCTGGAGCAACCTAACTCCAGACAAGGGTTCATCCCAGACTCTTATACTAATCCAGCCCCTGGTTATGCATACACATTTCAGCATTAAATTAGTAGTCCTGGTAACTAAGCCTCTACCTTACCCCTTTATGCGCAATATCTTCCATATCATTCCATATTTGAAGAAAAGGTCCTGACTTGCTCTCTCTTAGCAACTGTCACATATCATTCCCAAACACATGGTCCAATGAGAGAGTTCTCCATATCTGTTTCTAGTTACCAATGAACATAACTGCCCATTTACTTGAATGTTTTACTTTCTGCTACTAGATTCCCTTTTTCCCCAACATTCAGTTATTTTTCAGTCATGTCCAACTCTTTTTGACCCTTTCTGGGTCTTGACACAGATACTGAAGTGGTTTGCCATTTCCTTTTACAACTCATTTTACATATGAAGAAAATGAATTAAACAGGGTTAAGTGGGTTGCCTCTGATCACATAGCTAGTAAGTGTCTGAGGCCAGATTTGAACTCATGAAGTTGAGTGTTTCTGACTTCCGGCCCATTCCTATTGTTTAAGACACGACCTATTGAAACATCTATTACTTGCTCCCTATTGGACCTCCATATCAACTCCCTAACTGTACTTATTACTTGCTACTAAGACCAACCATAGTCATTGTAATGATATGCCTAATGTCCAGGCCCTAACTATTCATCTATCAACTGGCTGAAGAATGTAGGTTCTTTGAAAAATTGGACTATTTCATTTTCATCTTCATTATCTCAAAATCTACTATGATGCCTGGCACAGAGTAGGCAATTAATAATTGTTTTATTATAATGAAGTGGCCAATCCTTGATTCCAAACTTCCTCCAGTTCTTACTTCCTCTTTTTGATATTTCCTCCTCCTATTGATCCCGATATCATAAGAATAAGAAACATAAGAATACAGAAACTTTCAACATTTCTCTGCTCATAGTTTCCCATGAAAATTGAGCAAAGATGGGAGAAAAGAGAGAAAATCATGAACACTTATCTCTTTAGACCTTGAAGGTACCTAACAAATTGTTTAATTCAAGTCCTCCATATTACAAAGCAGGAAATCGAGTGCCAGGAAATATTCCATTTTAATTGGTCCCATAGGTTTATTTTCCCGGTTCATGAATAGTGTTTATTGTTACAGTAGATTTTTACCATGTTAATCTAGAATAATAATTTTTAACAAAGCTTCTTATACCTGGAGGTCTGTAAAGTCATTTAAATTATATTAAAACTATTTTTATAATTCTATTTCAAAATAGTTGGCTTCCTTTTTAATCCTATGCATTTTATTTTATGAATTTTAAAACAGCATTTGATGAAGTATTCTACAGGTTTCACCAGAGAATCCATGCCATAAGGGTCCATGACACAAAAATGATTAAGAACTTTTAGTCTATAATTTTAGGGTACATTCAATATTGACTCTGTCCCTCCTCCCACCATTTCCAATATCTTTAATCTCCCCATCTTTATTACCTCCTCTGTTCTGTCAAACATACTCGATTTTTGGCTAAAAGCCCTGACTTTGCCCCAAATCCCTTGATTCTTTGTTGTTATGATCATTTTTTCCTGTTCAATATCTGAACTCACAGCCAGTACCTCCTTTCTCCATTTTTTCTTTACCCATGCCCTTCTTGATATGCTTTGGTCTACTGCTGTCCTAAATAATAGTATGAAAAAGATTGAAACCTGCAATCTTGAAGGTCACTTATTATCTCTTCCTTGCAAAATTCAATTAATTTATTTTTCCTTGATCCTTCTGTTGGTTCTTTTTTCAGTCATGTCCAATTCTTTGTGATCCTATTTGGGGTTTTCTTGGCAAATATATTGGGGTGGTTTTTCATTCCATTCCCCAGAAACTGATGCAAATAGGTTTAAGTAATTTGCCCAGGGTCAAACAACCAGTAAGTGTATGAGGACAGATTTGAACTTGAAGAGATGAGTCTTCTTGACTCTTCAGGCCCAGCATACTATCTACTGTATCACAAAGTAGCTCCTGATACTTCTGTAGCATTTTCAATTTTTGACATCTTCATCATTTCCTATTAACCAGAGTACTCTGAATATAGTATGCCCTTAAATTATTTTTTCCATATATGCATCCACTTATTCATTTATTCATAGAACTCTATGCTTTTCAGCTCCTATGATGCCACAGTATTCTAGAGGCAGTAGAAAGTTCACTGGAACTTTTTAAGAAGGGTATTTAGATGGAGAGATCTGAATTTAAGAAGATTCACTTGGGTAAGTACTGTGGAGAATGTGCTGAAGTGGAGAGACACTTCATGAGTATATTATATGCTTTATATAATATATAATGTAGGGGGCAGCCAGGTGGCACAGTGGATAAAGCATTGGCCCTGGATTCAGGAGGACCTGAATTCAAATCCAGTCTCAGACACTTGACACTTACTAGCTGTGTGACACTGGGCATGTCACTTAATCCTCATAGCCCTCCCCCCCCAAAAAAAAAACAATACACACACACATATATAAGTTATCCATTATATTATATTAATTGTACTATACTACACTAATTGTGTATTATACATGTTATAAATATGTAATATACTTGAATATATATGCTCAATTATGCTGAGTAATATATTGTATAATATATATGAATATATAACATGCCATTTTTATTATCTTGGAATGGATATTAAACATGATTTTTGAACATGAGTATTGAATACCTCTCCATTTACCTAAATCTTCCTCTATTTCTATAAAACAGCACTTTGCAATTTTATTTCTATACATATTATAGGAATCTCCCAGGTGTTTTGCACATTTTAATGAAATTTATCTTGTTAGTTCTTTATTGGTTTGGGTATTGAATACAAACTGTGTGTGTGTGTGTGTGTATAGAGTTGTATTGCATCCAAATACTTTGCTTAAACTATTTTACAGTTTTGGCTTTTTGGTTTTTCCTAAGTACACAGTTATTTATTTAACAGATAAAGTGATCCTTTACAATTTTTACATGTGTAATTTTAATATCTTAAGGCAATAACTAGAATTTTCATAACTATATCAAATAATATTGGAAGAAGCATCATTGTTTTAAACCTGTTCTTACTTGAAAATCTTCTAATGTTTCTTCATTGCAAATTATGCTAACTCTTGGTGTAAGAAATATCATTTGGGTCATATTAAAGAAATAAGATATTTTGGACTTTTACCATAAATGTATGTTGAAGTTTATCAGACTTTCTAAACCTTTTGAAATAATAATTTTGTTACTTGTATTAATATCTCTCAAGAAACAACTACTTGTACTCTACTGTAACTTAGACAAAGCATATTATATTTAATGGTTGATAGGTGGTCATATGGAAGAGACTCAGTGAAGAATTCAAGTAAGGCCTGGATAGTTAAAAGAAGTCAATTGTTAGATCAAAACATAAGTTTATTAAAACAAAATACACACATACATATATGCATACATAGACATACACATATGCATATATGTGTACACATTTATTTCCATATGCCTATACATGTGCATGTATATACACATGCACATGCACATGCACATACATAAATATGTGCATACATTTATACACACCTGTGTGTATATACATATATGCACATATACACATATACATACACATATATTTGTGTATACACACACACACACACATATATATATATTTCATCTTAGCAAAACAAAATCAAAAATCAAGAGATAGTAGGTCCAGTACACGGAGGGACACAAAAGTTAGAGAGATAATAAATCCTAGCTAAATCTCTGTAAATCCTCTCCATCACAATGGGTACAGGCCCTGTTGCTGCCTCATGCTTGGGATATGCCAAGCATGGCATAGAAAAGGGCTTCCTGTTTTAAAGGTACATACTAAAAATGTTATGGCTACATCAGCTTTTGAGTTGGTATCGGAGATGGGAAAAAATGAATTTTATCTTATTACACAGGACTACATTTGTCACTGTGATGCTCTTTATAAATTCCTGAGCCTCATGTAAATTTTGAATCGTTATTTGAAATAATTGGTATTAAATATTAAAATTAATAAAAACTATTGTTAATATATAAAAGAACAACTACATTATGATTAAAAGCACAATATAACATTTTTCATTTTCTATTGTGCTTTTCACCATAATATAGTTTTCCTGTTTGTATCTTTTGATTTGATCAGTTTTATTGTTGCCTTATTTGAAATTATGATTGATTGAAACTAATAGAGATTTAGAGTCACCCAAAACATAAGAAAAATTTCACCATACCCTTAGTTTCACTGTGTATTTGTATATTTTAAATGTTTCTTGTATTCAATAAATTTTGAATTTATTCTAATGTTTTAGTATAGTTCTTCGATTTCTTTCTTTTCAATTCACCCAAATTTAGGTTTATAATTTTAAATTGGATCCCTCTTACATTAAAAGTTATTAGTATATATAATATTCTGAATTTAATTATATTAAATTTGTTTAATTAATTTGTTTATTTCTTTTAAAATTATTTTTAAAACTTTTATTTATGTGGAGGTTTTTTTTGCATTATAAACATTTATAGATTATTCCCACTTCATGAGATCCCTTGCAGCAAAGTAGAACTGATAAGAAAAACTAATAATAAAATGAACTCATCTGAAAGCTCATGTATTCACATCTCTAACACCTCTCCAACATCTCTATTTTTAAAAACAAATCCAGGGGCAGCTAGGTGGTGCAATGGACAAAGCACCGGTCCTGGAGTCAGGAGGACCTGAGTTCAAATCCTTCCTCAGACACTTGACACTTACTAGCTGCGTGACCCTGGGAGTCACTTAACCCTCATTTTCCCACCAAAAAACAATCTATTTTTTCCTCTCAGCCTCACCCCTTTAAACTAAAAAGAAACCTTTTTTTTTAAAAACAAATATGTGTAGTAAAGCAAACCAAATTACCTCAATAACCACATACAAAAATAATTTTATGTCTCATTCTGCACTCCAAATTCATCACCTCTCTCTCAGTGGTAGATGGTATGTTGCATTATCAGTCCTCTGGAATCATGAATGCTCATTGTATTTGTCACTTCTTACAGCTTTTAATATCATTTGATTTTACAGTGTTTTATTATATTAGTTAAATTTATGTTCATTTCATTTTTCAACAGTTAATAAAAGTACTTTAAAATTACTTATTTTATAACGTCATTGTTATAGTATAAATTGTTCTTTTGGTTCTGCTTAATTCAGTCTGCATCAGTTCATATTAACTTGCCTGTTTTTTAATTGCCTATTTTCTCATTTCTTAAAGCACAGTTGTACTCCATGCCACACAATAGAATAAGGATAAACGTAAAATCTTATCCTAAGGTTCCAAAAATCAGTCCCATAAGTATATAATGGGGGTAGCATGTATAAGCAATTCCTTTCAAGAAGATGTGAGGATTTTAAGGGACAGGAAACTCAAAGTTAATCATCAGTGATATATAATGGTAGGGGCACCTAGGTGGCATAGTGGATAGAATGCCAGGAGTAAAGTCAGAAAAAGTCATCTTCAAAGTTCAAATCTGGCCTCAGATACTTACTAGCTGTATGACCCTGAGTAAGCCAATTAACCCTGTTTGCCTCAATTTCCTCATTTATAAAATGAGATGGAAAAGGAAATGGAAAACCACTCCAATATCTTTGTCAAGACAATTTCAATTGGGGTCATAAAGAGTTGGATATGACTAAAATGACTGAACAGCGACAGATAATAATATAAAAAGATAAAAAAAAATAATAAAAAGATAAGGTAAAAAACAAAAACTCACAAAAACATTTTGTAACAAAAATGCCTAGTAAATATTTATCATAAAATTATAATTAAATTCTACTTTTCATTACGTTAGTCAGCCAATAAACATTTGTTAAGCATCCATTATGTTTCAGGCACAATGCTAAGTGCTGGGAGTACAAAAAAGGCAAAAGATATTTCCTGCCCTCAAGGATCTCACAGTCTAGTGGGGGAGAGTACAAGGAAACAAGTCTGTACAAATTACACAGAAGATAAAGAGGAAATAATCAACAGAGGGAAGGCAACAAAAGTAAGAATTGGGAAAGGCTTCCTGTCTAAGATGGGAAGTCCCACAATATTTGGAATTTCAAGGAATCTAGAAAGCCAATAGACAGAGATGAGGAAGAAGAGTATTCCAGGAATGGAGGTCAGCCAGAGAAAGTGCCCAGAGGCAACAGATGGGGTGTCTTGTTCTTGGAACAGTCAGGAGGCCATTGTCACTAGATAAAGGAGAACATAGAGGGGAGTGAGGTGTAAGGAGAGTGAAAAGTTAGGAAAGGGCTTATAAAAGGCTTTGAATGCCAAGCAGAGGATTTTGTATTTGATCCTGGGGGTGATAGGAGAGAGAGGAGAGACAGAGACACAGAGATAGACAGACAGACATAGTGTCCAGAGTGTGGGAGGTGATAACTCCATATGTGGTCTTGATTAGATTACATTTAAAATACTGTGTTTAGTTCTGGATTCCAGCTTTGAAGAATGGCATCAACAAATTTGTGCATATGTAAAATGTAGAAGAAGATGACCCAGAAGATGAGGGGACAAGACATCACATAACATAAGTCTTCATTGATAAAACTTGAAATGTTTAGCCTAGAGAAAAGAAGACTTGGGGGAACACCATAATTGTCATCAAATATTTGAAGGATTATTATATTAAAGAAGGATTAGACTGGTTTAGCTTTGCCTTGTTTGTGCTGTTCAGTCATTTTTCAACTGTCTGGCCTTTCATGACCCCTTTTAGGGCTTTTCTTGGCAAAGACATTGGAGTTGCTTTGTCATTTCCTTTTCCAACTTATGAGGCAAACGGGGTTTTAACGTTCCCTGTGTCACACAGCCAATATCTGGGGCTGGCTTTGAACTCAGGTGGTTCTGACTCCAGGCTTGTCACTCTTAGCCACTGCTCTGTCAAGCTGCCAGCTTTGCTGGAGATGGGCAGATTAGGAGAAATGGGTGAACAAGCTGAGATAGGGGTTGAAGTTTAATGAAATGTCCTTGCTATTAGAATTTTCCAAAACTAATTGTCATTCGCCAGAGTTTTCAGACCCCAAATGACCATTTGTCGGGGATATCTAAGAATGCATTCCTGTTCAGGTGTGAGCTAGATTAGATGGCCTCAGAAGACCCTTACAACACTGAGATTATATGATTCTCATTTATCATTCTCTTCCTCGCTGGAGTATTCTATGATTTTATAGAATGACATGATAGTATTTTAGGAAGATAAATCTGGAAGCAGTTCGCAGGATTGCAAAAGGGAACAAATTCCTGGCAGTAGAAAAAACACATTGGGTGGATAATGTAAGAATCTATTTATGAACCCCCCATTACCTTCACTGAATAAACTAGATCAATACAATTACTAACCCCCCACCCCCTGCCCCCAAGTGGATGCTGAATTATCTTGGCTTGGAAAGGTAGCTAAGATTTAACTGGAAGTCCAACCTATGAATGTCCCAGCCTAAAAGAGGTCAGTGCCAAGCTGCCAGGTTGATTGGATTGTAGCAGTAATGAGATATTGCTGACTATTGATCAGCAAAACCTGCATTGATGAACTGTCTAGGTGGGTAACTAGAAAGCAATGAGGAAGGTTGCCAGGATTTGAATAGGGGGCACCCTAAGCCTCAAGTCCTTTTGAAGTGATTGAGTGTCTGCTTTTTGCTGGGCACCAGTGCCTGCCTGCATAGCATCTCAAAGAGACAGTGTAGTGTAATAGAAAGGAGACTTCTGGAAAGACCAGGAGACCTTGATTGAAGTGCCAACTGGACTACCAACTGGCTTTGTGTTCTCAGGAAAAAAGAACTTCTTAGTGCCTCGTGTAATTCAGCTATAAACCAGAGATAGTCATCCCAGTTCCTTAACTAGAACATTGAATAGAAAGAAAACAAAAAAAGAAAAAAGAAACTACAGGTAAAGATCATTGAGCTTCCAAGAGAATTACAAAAACAAAACTCTATCTAAAACATATATAGTGAGATAACAAAACAAAAATATGTGTGTATGTGTATACACACATAATATACCTTTGAGATATATGTATATACATGCATATGTATATATAAGGTATACTATGATCATGACTTAACATTTCTAAGCATCTACAATATTATGCACGGCATGATTAGATACATGATTTAAAAAACAACTAAAATCACAAATCGTCCCTTCTGGCAAAGATTTCATGGTTAAAAAAAATAGACAGTGAAGGTGAGATGCAGAGAAGGTTAGAATTAGAAAAGGCATTAAATATTAGATAGTGCAACCTCATTTTACAAATGAGGAAATTGAGGCTGAGAGATGTTAACTAAATTGTCCAGGATCACAGATCTGGTTAGTGACAAAGCCATAACCACAATTTATATCTCCTGCTTTCCAACTAGAAAGAAAATTCTATTATATTATATATTAAGATATATCATGGAAGAATGTGAAGGCCATTAATGGTCAGGACATCGCTCTATTCTTATCTTTAGCATTAATTTGTGATGTGGCTTTAAGCACGTCTCTTAATTGCTCTCTCTCTCTCTCTCTCTCTCTCTCTCTCTCGCTCTCGCTCTCGCTCTCGCTCTCGCTCTCGCTCTCTCTCGCTCTCGCTCTCTCTCGCTCTCGCTCTCGCTCTCGCTCTCGCTCTCACTCTCACTCTTGCCCTTGCTCTCGCTCTGTCTGTCTGTCTGTCTCTCTCTCTCTCACCCTTTCTCCCCCTCTCCCTCTCCCTCTTTCTCTCTCTCTCTCCCTCTCTGTCCTTTTAATCTATAAAGGGACAGCTTGTACCTAGCCGATCTCTAAAATCCCTTCATGCTCTAAGATGTTATGCAGGGGAGTGCTGTATACAAATTCAAACCAGCTTTCAAGGGTTCATTGTTAAATTTTCAATGTGATCATTTACTGCTCTGAAATTGGCAAACTCTATACATCAGGGCTTGATTTATGGTTTTGTTGATTGTTGAGACTTAAGAAAGGGATGGAGAAAACGTTAAAAGTGCAGGCTACGTTTAGGTAAAAATTATCTTGGATAATTTTCTCCCCAAAGAATTGGTTGTTATACATTTAACAATATCCTTGTTTTGTGACTTATTTCAGATACCAACTGTTTTTCTGCTCTAAGCTCTTCTGAGGTGAATCAGCATGGCTTAGTGAGTAGAAAGCCAGCTTCAGATCAAGTGCTTGCTGTTTGCTGTTGTTGTTGGGGCAGTCAAGTTATTTCAGACTACATGACTCCATGAACTTTTGTCCATTCAAGGTTTCTTTTGGGGTTTTTTTTTGTTGTTGTTTGTTTGTTTTTTTCGGGGCAATCAGGGTTAAGTAACTTGCCCAGGGTCACACAGTGTTAAGGGCTAAAATTCTAGCTAGTCTGTCTAAAATATCCAATGAGTGGTCGCCAATAAATTATAAGCTTTAGCAAGAGTTAGACTTTTAAGCGTTTATTAAAGAGAATAAGAATTTGGTAAAGAGAGAGAGAAAGGCCTAGATTCCTATCTATTAAAGGGAGAGCACATTTCTAGCTCCGCTCTCCACCAGAGACCAAAGGAAAGCCCCAGACAGAGCGCTAGTCTCTTCCTTCTTCCTCCCACTACCCAACGTCACTTCCTGATGCCAAAGAAAAGACTCCTGGTCTTGCCCTCAAAGACCTTCGCTTCATAGGCGGAACTCTTCTACAGTAAGTCTCCAACAGGTGGCGTCGTTCCAATCGTTACAACAGCTAGTAAGTGTCAAGTGTCTGAGGGCAGATTTGGACTCAAGTCCTCCTGAATCCAGGGCCAGTGCTTTATCCACTGCCCCACCCTGCTGCCCCCCATGCAGTTTTTTCTTGACAAAGAATGGTTCATCATTTTCTTCTCCAGTGTGTCCCCATTTTACAGATGAGGAACTGAGACAATTAACCCCTATTTGCCTCTTCACTCCAAGTCTGGTACTCTATCTACTGCACTACCCAAGCCCTAACTGTGATACATTTTGACTGTATGGCCTTGGACAAGACTCTGAAAGTCCCCCTAAATTTGTAAAATTTTAATATAAATATAAAATGTATAAAAATATATAAAATATTCCAAAATAATTTCCAGAGAATGAGCCAACTTTCCGTAATAGAGGTGATATCCTCACCTGGGAGTTCCCTATACCAATGAAATCACAGGTCCAGGCTCCATCCTCATTCCATTCTTGTCTATATTTATAAGACTCAGTGGAATGATTGTTCAGGGAAATTAAATAAACATCCACAAATATCTATGTTAAGTTGATTTCGGTGAAGGTTTTTGTTTGTTTGCTTGCTTTATTTATCTAGGTTTGTTTCTCTTTCTCCTCACAAACCACCTGGAACAGGTCCCAGGAAACCAGGTCCCGTTAGGAAGTTTGATGCAGGAAACTCAGTGGACAGCTATTGACTGATAACCTAACAATAGCAGAACTAAGGGCCATGAAGTTGAAGGAGGCAGAGAGACAGTTGACAGGCATCAATGGCAGGCGTGAAGCAAGAAACATGTCCCAGGACTGGGAAATGAGAAGAGAGTATATAAATAAAACTTTGGATGGGAATGTGCTAGGAACAAGCTTTGTTCTGGTTCCCAGCCAGAACATGGGGTAAATTTCTCATCCATGGCTAGGGGCTAGAAGCAGCAATATTGCCATTTGCTATGAGTCTGGGCACCTCTTATCTGATATGCAACTACAACTGTTTTCCCAAGAAAATTAAAGTGACTTAGTCAGTTAACTTGAAATCCCCCTGCAGTGCTACATTTAGTGGATTTGAAAAGTTGCCTTAGTATAGTTTGACCAGGAATAGAGCAGAAGCCCAATGTCTAGTGGAGATAGGGCTATACTCCCACCTAGTGGCTAGAGAGTTTTTAACATCAACCATCAATGAGAATAATTTTCAGCTATGATAACACAGGAGTTATCACAGAACTTTGAAGGAGAAATAGAATTATTCTCTCTCTCTCTCTCTCTCTCTCTCTCTCTCTCTCTCTCTCTCTCTCTCTCTCTCCCCTCATATAGGTAAGAACATTAGTCCTTCATTCAGAAAACCTGTGTTCAAGTCCCCCTCTGACATGAAACTTCTACCTCAATATTTTATCACCTGTCACATGGAGTTATTGAGAGGATCTAATGATATATGTGAACATTCTTTGTCTGTTATGAATCCTTCAGTGATCATGTTATTTCATCAGTGCAGATACTTTTTCTATCAGCTAATGTCACAACCCATCCAAGACCTGATCTCTTCCTGCCCAATTCTTGTCCCTGTTCTGCCAAGGAACCACTCGTTATGTTAGAGGCCTTCCTCCAAATGTTTTCTATATTTCAATCAATCAATAAGCACTTATTAGGTGCCCACTTGGTTCTTGGCACTAGGGGAAGTAAGAGAAAAGGCAAAGGAACAGCAGATAGAATGATGCCTATGAGGAAGAGGGGGAAAGACAGTTTGGCTGGATACAGATTATGAAAGGAAGAGAATTTGTAATAAGATTGGAATGGCAGAAGAGGGCCAGGTTAATGAAAGGCTTTAAATGTCAAACAGAGTAGGTAAGAAAGGGAAACACCAAAGTCTTAGTACAGTTTAAACTTTAATAGGCTTTGGGATTATCCTATATCAGTAAAAAACATTTAGTAAAGGCTTATTATGGACTTCCAGGGCAGAGCCAAGATGGCAGAGGTAAGGCAGTGAGCTCTCAAACTCATGAAACAATCGCTCCAAAAAAACATCCAAATAATGCCATAGGACAGTTCCTGGAACAGCAAAACCCACAGAAGAATGTACTGAAATCATCTTCCAACCAAGGACATCTTGGAAGGTCAGAAAGAGGGAGCTGATGTGCTGAGACAGAAGTTGAGCCCAACCCAACAGTCACCCTGACACAGATCCAGTCCCAGGAAGGCCTTGCCAGAAAAAATACCACCCAGAGCCTCTGAATCAGCTGCAGCGCCAGTGTCGTCTGGAACTAAGCTCACAGTCTGGGGAGAGGGCTGAGCCCTTGGCAGGGGGGAGATTACGGGGGTATATGCTGGTGCTGAGGCAGAACTTGGATTTTTCACCCCTGCTGGGAACCAGGAGCTAGGCTTGAGTAGCAGTGGCCCAGGTGGGGGAGGGGCACAGGCTCGTCACAACTGACGAACATAGCACACAAACCCAGTTGATTGGCAAGTTGGTCTGGGTTCATCTAAAGATCAGGGAACAGGCCAGGCGAGTGAAGAACCTGATTCTCCTTAAATCATACCACCTGTGACTTCTTAAGCTTGGGATACTGCAGCCTGGAAACAGTGCCCCACTTTAAGGAGCTAAAAGTCAAGTAAAAGAAAGACAAGATGAGCAGACAGACAAAGGTGAGGTCCACAGAAAGTTTCTTTAGTGACAAGGAAGATTGAGGTACACCCTCAGAAGAAGATGTCAACATCAGGGCCCCTATATCTAAAGCTTCCAAGAAAAATATGCATTGATCTCAAGCCATAGAGGCACTTGAAAAGGACTTTGAAGATAAAGTTAGAGAGGTAGAGGAAAATGGAAAGAGAAATGAGGGTAATGCAGCAAAGACATGAGAAAAAAGTCAACAGCTTGAAAAGCCAAATTGGCCAAATGGAAAAGGAGGTACAAAAGCTCTCTTAAGAAAATCATTGCCTGAGAATTAGGATTGAACAAATGGAACCGTGACTTTATGAGAAACCAAGACACAATAAAGCAAATACAAATGAATAAAAAAAAATAGAGGGCAATATGAAATATTTTCTGGGAAAAACTGCTGCCCTGGAAAATAGGTCTAGGAGAGATAATTTGAAAATTATTGGTCTACCTGAAAACCATGATCAAGGAAAGAACTTAGACATAATTTTCCAAGAAATTATCAGGGAAAATTGCCTTGATATTCTAGAATCAGAAGGTAAAATAGAAATTGAAAGAATCCACCAATGATCTCCTGAAAGAGATCCCAAAAGGAAAACTCCTAGGAATATTATAGCCAAATTACAATTGCTCTCAGGTCAAGGAGAAAATATTGCAATCTGGGAAAAAGAAAGGATTCAAGTCCTGTGGAGCCCCAGTCAAGGTAGCACAAGATCTAGCAGCTTCTACATTAAAGGAGCATAGGGCATGGAACATTATATTGCAGAGGACAAAGGAATTTGGATTACAACCAAGAATCACCTAACAAGCAAAACTGATCATAAAGTTTCAGAGGAAAAAATGGGACTTTAATGAAAAAGAGTACTTTCAGGTATTCATGATGAAAAGCCCTGAACTGAATGGCAAATTTGACTTTCAAATAGAAGACCCTAGAGAACAATAAAAAATTGGAGTTGGAGGACATACCTGGGTATGCAGTGGGTGACTATCTTGTGTCTGAGGCCGGATTTTGGCTGGGATTCCCCTGGGTCCAGGGTGTATGCTTTGTCCATTGTGTCACCTAGATGTCCCATGATGACATCTTTAGAGGAAATTGAGGGGTAAGGGGAATGCACTGAGGGAGGGGGAAGGGCAGAGGTAGCATTAGGTGAAATCCCACATGAGAGAAACAGGAAAGGGTTTATAGAGTAAGGGAAGAGATGGGGGAGGAGCAGGGCAGCAAATGAATTTTACACTCTTCAGAATAGGCTCAAAGACATTAATCTCATCAGAGTTGCCTCAAGGAGGGATTAACACACACACACACTCAATTGGGTGGAGTAATCTATTTAATTTGAGCAATAAATGAGCCTAACATTCATCAGAATTGGTTCAAAGACCTCAATCTCATCAGAATTGGCCCAAGGAGGAAATAACATAAACACTCAATTGGGTGGAGTAATCTATCTAACCCTGCAGGAAAATAGGAGGGTTAGGAGATAAGGAAAGAGGGGCAAAACAAGGGAGGGCAGATTGGGGGAGGGGACAGACAGAAGCAAATCCCTTTTGAAGAGGGATAAAGTGAAAGAAGATAGATAATAGAATAAATATCATGATGAAGGGAATAGGATGGAGGGAAACAGTTAACAATAGTAATCATGAAAAAGAGAAAAGGGGAAATTGTACAAAAATATATTTATAGCAATTCTTTGTGGTGGCTAAGAATTGGGAATCAAGGGAATGTCCATCAATGGAAGAATGATTGAAGAAGCTGTGGTATATGATTGTAGTAGAATGGTATTGTGCTATAGGAAATGACAAACAGGATTATACCAGAAAAATCTGGAAAGACTCATATGAACTTCTGTGTAGTGAAGTGAACAGAGAGGACACTTTGCATAGTGATAGCAGTATTGTTCTATGAGCAATTGTGAATGACTTAACTATTCTCAGCATTACAATGATCCAAGACAATCCAAGGGACTCATGATGAAGCATACTATCTACCCCTATAGAAAGAACTGATAAAAAGAGCACTTGTGGATTGTACATATATAACCTATATCAGATTGGTAGATGTCTTGTGGAGGGGGGAAGAAAGGGAGGGAGGGAGAAAAATTTGGAACTCTAAATCTCATCAAAATGAATGTTGAAAACTACCCTTACATGTAACTGGAAAAAAATAAAATAAATGTTTGTTGAAAACAAAAAGAGCACCATGCCTGGATTCAGGAGGACCTGAGTTCAAATCCAGCCTCAGACACTTAATACTTACTAGCTGTGTGACCCTGGGAAAGTCATTTAATCCCAATTGAGTCACAAAAAAAGAGTCTGACTACAAAGAAAAGCAAAAACAACAGGAGAGTGATGTGGTCAGAACTACATTTTAGGAAAATCACTTGAAATTAGTTTGCATAGGATGGATTAAAGTTGAGAGGGACTAGAAACAGGGACACTTGTTAGCAGCTATTACAATATTTCAGGCAAGAGGTGATGAGGGCCTAAACTAGGGTGGTGTTTATAAAAGTAAAACAAAAAAAAAGATGTATGCAAGAGATTTTGTGGGAGTAGAAATAATAAGATTTGGCAACCCACTAGATATGTGGAAGTGAGGCATTGAGGATGATATGGAAACTATGAACCTTTATGACTTGAAATATATTGTTTACTCAAAAGAAATAGAGAAGCTTAAGAAATTTTTCAGGGTTTTTTTGGAGGAAAGACAATGAGTTCTATTTCAGGCATGTTTAATTTAAAGTGTGAACCAAATGCATGGTGAACATGAACAGTGCTCACAAAAAGAATGATAATAACTTACAAAAAGAATGATAATATTGGGGAAGTGTGATAAATGATCTCATCAAAGAATTGTATAATTGTCTTAAACCTGTGACCAGGGCTGCTGCTCCCTTATGACCAATGAGAAGTGCTTCTCTCCAACCTGAAACAGCTGATGAGCAATTGAGTTGGCAAACAGCACCAGCTACATCCAGTGCCTGCAAAGAGGTCCCCTGTAACCTCTTTCTGACTAGTTGTACAAGTACTTGTAGCCAGAGAAAAGCAAAGAATCTGGTCCAAGACCCAGAGGAACACTAGCTATTGTGCCAGTAGGGATCCTTTCTGGGTAAACACAAGAGCATAGACCAGCAGAATGTCAAACAATGGAAACACCAAAAACTTGCAGACCCCAAAAACTAGCTCTGAAAACAGCAGCATGAAAAAGTCTGAAGTTTAGGACATTGCCCTATTCTTTGTGTTTGAATGTCAGATTTTCAGGTCAGCTGTGGTATTTTCATCAGGAATGCTTGAAAGTCCTCTATTTAATTAACTATACTTTTTGTTCCCCAAAAGATTATACTCAGTTTTGCTAGGTAAGTTATTCTTGGTAAAATTCCACAGCTGACCTGAAAATCTGGCACAATACTCTGACACAAAATCAAACACAATACTCAAGAAAAGTATAAAAAATGTAAACAAGAAAGAGAAATCATGAGAGATTCAATAATTGTTTATATTCCTATATGGAATGGTGATACATGTAGCACCTAAGAACTTTATCATTGTTAGGGCATTAAGAAGCACTCTACATAGACTGGGGACATGGGTGCAAGTCAATTATGTTGGGATGATCTCAAAAGAAACAAGAACAACAATGAAGGGGTGAAAAAGAGATGCATTGAGAGAAGAGGTAAGGGAGAGATAGAAGGAGGAAATTATCTTACATAAAAGAGGCATGCAGGGAAAAGCTATTACAATGGAGGATGAAATGGGGGTGGGACAAGAAATGCATGTGTACATACATAAATACATATATACATACATACATACAAAAATACATGCATGCTTGTGTACATATAGCCAGTTGAATATATAAATCTATTTTACCCAACAGGAAAATAGGAGAGGAAGAGATTAAGAAAAGGGGGAAGGGATTATAAAAAGGAGAGCAGATTAAGGGAGACAGTGGTCAGAAACAAAACAAGCTTTGGATGAAGGATAAAATAAAAATAGAGGACAAGCAGAAGAAAACAGGATTGAAGGAAATATAGGGTTATTAATCATAACTATGAATGTGAACAGAATAAACTCGCCCATAAAACAGTAGCTGATAAAAACCAAAATCCAACAATAAGTTTGTTTACAAGAGACACACTTGAAACAGAAAGACATACACAGAGCTAAAAGAAATTGAGCAGGATCTATTATGTTTTAGCTAAAATAAAAAAGGCAGGGGCTATTAATCATGATCTCAGACAAAGCAAAAGCAAAATAGACTCAATTAAAAGAGATAATCAAGGAAAATATATTTTGCTAAAAGGTAACAGACAATGAAGTAATATAAAAATTGTACAGCATTTCTTTTCTGATAAAGGTCTCATTTTTCAAACATATAGGGAATTGAGCCAAATTTATAAAAAATAACAGTCATTCCTCAATTGTTAAATTGCCACGGGCTATAAACTAAACGGTTTTAGAAGAAGACATGAAGGTTATCTATAATCACATGAAAAATGTTCTAAATCATTATTGATTAGAGAAATGAAAATTAAAACAATTCTGAGGTACCACCTCACAACTATCAGAATTGACAAATGCTGGAAGGGATGTGGAAAAATAGGTAAACTAATGAAGTATTGATGGAGTTGTGAAGTGGTACAACTATTTTGGAGAACATTTGGGCCTATGTTTAAAGGGCTATAAAACTGTACATTCCTTTTGAGCCTGAAGTAGTGTAGCTACTAGATCTATACCCCAAAGTGATCAAAGAAGAAAGAAAGACCTATATATACAAACATATTTATAGAATCTGTTTTTGTGGTATAAAAGAAGTGGAAATTGAGGTGATTCCTATCAATTGAGGAAAGGATGAAGAAGTTTTGGCAGATGATAGTGATAGAGAACTAGTGTTGAGGGAGGTGGTTTCAGAAAAACATGGGAATATACCTTTATGAACTGATGCAAAGTGAAGAAAGCAGAACCAGGAAATCATTGTACTGAATAGTAGAAATATTGTAATGATGATCAACTGTGAAAGACTTAGCTACTCTGATCAATGCAATGATCTAAGAAAATTAAAAAGGAATCATGATGAAAAATGCTGTCAAATTCCAGAGAGAGAACTAATGATAACTTAAATGAAAGAAGTGCCATAAGGAAAATAACTAAATAAATGTATGATTTAAAATATCTAATAAGAACATTAATCATATTAAGACAACCCTCAATCTGCCCTTCTTTTTCCTTGGTAATGGTCACTCACTCTGGACCTGGACATCAGGCAATGGCTAAATGTTGGTTATGTTTGATTAATAAAAACACCCACTTCCCATCCTACCACTGATAAAAAGGTTTGTTTTAACTACAAATAATTGCTAGTCATAGACAGCAGTAACCATAACCTGAAAAAGTATGTTGAAGAGACATTTGAGTTCACTGAGGAAACTTACCTGTGTGGGAAGGGGCTCTGCATTGTTGGTCAAGAATCTTCCACTTGATGACTATCTTAATTGCACACCCAGATGACCATGAATGAGACATAAATTTGTCACAGGAATAGGATTGATTTTTTTTTTCTTGTAGCCTTCACTTTCCATGCCCATTTGCTGGAGGTTGATGAGGATCTAGATAATAGAATGTCACTGAGACCCTTTAAGCCTGCCTAAATGTATCTGAGTGGAGGTACTTGTTTGACCACTATGTTATGGTGATGCAAAGATTATAGTTATTCATTTTAGTTGGATCAGCAAGAGGTGAGATTGTTTAGTATGATGATTATCATAATTATTTTGTGATTAGAGATAGTTTGTAAACTGTAAAACTTGTTTAAATATGTATGTATATATACACATATATACATAGCTATTAAAGTATATACACACATTCATTTGTGTAAATGTATATGTATATGAATGTGTAAATATATGTACATGTTTGTGTATTTGGCAGATTGAGAACAATTTCACTTTGGATGCCTTTGAGATTCATATCTCATACTCATTAAAACCAAGTGGATAAAGAAGTCACTTAACTCCCTCCCCTCAGCAATAGAAACAAGATAGAACTTATTTTCTTCTTGCACCCATCAATCTCTGTCCCTTTTGTACTCATAGACTTTATAGTTAAGTAGTCTATGCAGGTTCATAGACTAAAGAAATTATGTTTAAAAGTTTTTAAATTAAAAATTAAACAGCCTAAATTAAGCATTAAAGGCATTGAAATATAAATAATTCTGCAAAGGCTGTTGATATAAAAAAAAAAAAAAGTCCCCGTCATCAGTGCAAAGAGATGTTCTGAAAGTTATAATGGTCTAAAGAATCCTTCACTCACATTTTAAAGAGATAAAAGGTACTTTTGATTATGTGTGCTTCACACACTTGTATTTTTCTTGGTTGTTGGTGGCTTTTTGAGGGGATTTTTCTTTTCTTGGTCTCTTTTTTCTTTCTTTCTCTCCTTTCTTTCTTTCTTTTTTTCTTTCTTTCTTACTATCCTTATTTTCTCTTTTATTTCCCTTTGGGATTAAAAGAAATATAAACAGCAAGGAACTAGATCACTAAGCTTTATACTTTCACTGACTTTTTGTCAACAATAGGTTTTTGGTTCTTCATTTAAAGCTGCGTGCTTAACTATAGGAAAAAATGGTTCAAAAGTACCCAACTTTGATTTAGAAAGAAGTCAAACAAAAGCAATTTATCTTCTTGCCCCACCTAAATTTTCCTTTGTTCAAGCCAAGTTAACTAGTCAATAAACACATATTTAGAATTTACTATGTGATAGGCACTGTACTACATGCTAGACACATACACACACACACACACACACACACACACAAAACCCAATTAATCCATGCCTTTAAGAAGTTTGTAATATACTGGGAGAGAAAAACTGCTAAACACTATGAACATACAAGATATGTGCAGGTCAATTGGAGAAAAATATCAGTGGCAAGGTGTCAGCATTAAGAAGGGTGGAGAAGGGAAGATTTTAGCTAATATTTGAAGGAAGCCAGAGCAGCCAGTATGCAGAGATGAGGAAGGAAAAAATTGCAGGCATTGGGGCCAGTAAATGGAAATGTAATGAGTTGGGAAATAAATTGTATTTGTTCTTTTTTATTTTATTATTTTAAAATGTTCTTTATTTTAAAATTTGAGCTTCAAATTATCTCCCTTCCTTTCACCTCCTCCCTCATCCATTGAGAAGGCAAGCAATAGAATATTAATTATATATTTTAAATCATGCAAAATACATTTCCATATCAACCATATTGTACAAAAATAAAAGAAAGAAAAATAAAGAAAGTGAGAAAACTAAAATTCGGTTTTCACTCAGAGTTCATAAAGACGGTATGTACTTATGTTTTGTCTTTTCTTTGACCTTTTGAGCACTCACAACATGGCTGCTTCAGAAACTGGTGTTCTAAAACATACAACCATAAAGGTAAGAATATTTGTATTTAAAAGTATGCATGTGTGTGTTTATATGTATATCAGGAAATAATTTAATGTTATTAAAAACCCTATACAATTTTCCAAATGCAATCTAATCCACTATGTTCTTTCTTTTCAGTTATAGGCCCAATTCACGGTATATCTTCAGTATATGTCTCAAATTTATGTAGTAATGTATTAGATCAATGGCCTGACCATCCAATAGCAAGACATATTCTGGATAATAGATTTTTTTCATCCATTTAGTGTGTTTGTGTGTGTGTGTGTGTGTGTGTGTGTGTGTGTGTGTATGAGTGTGTGTGTGTATGTGTAGATCCTGCAAAGAGCCACCACAGGTGCAGGTCATGGTGCCAGGAACAAATATCTAAACAAGAACTTTGAAGGCTGAAGTGGAGAAAAGTTCCATGTGAGGAACAATAGAATATGGGTCAGTCAATCACAGCAAATAGATTAGCAAGGTTCCAAAGGGAAATATGTTGGCCTCTTGTTGTATTTGGCCAATACAAAATAATCCCCCCCCTCTCTTGCACACACACATCATGAATATTATATATATATATATATATATATATATATATATATATATATATATAGTTAGGCTAGCTTGTTTCTAGTTAGATTCTTCATTAAGGATTATAATTGATAATGAAAACAAGGCAAACAATGACAATGACGGTGATTTTGGTGTCATCATATTACACTTTTGAATTTTACTAGAATTGTTATACCTAATTTAGTTCTTTGATTCCTGGCTTCCTAGAATGACAACTTCACATCTGAGCAGTTCTGTAAGAATCACTGCTAAATCATGAACATCTAGTAGCTATTGAACCAGAGAAGACAGCTGGAATCACTAACCCATTAACCCATGATTTCAACCCCTAGGATAGGATCTGGTCTTCCTCTTTAATGGATTCATAGTTTCATGACATCTATAGTTAAAGTAAGAAAAAGAAACCTCTCTCTAATAGGCATTTTCACTAGATTTTTCTCATGACCACATCCGGTTGTAGGAAATACTTATGAGATTCAAGAGCCCTTGTGTGCCTAACATTCAATTTGAATAACATCCTACCAACCATGTTAAAGGAAACCATCCTACCTGTTAGAGTCTTAACAGAGAGCAATGATGTCGATTTTTGTATAAATGTGTTTGTGAATGTATGAAATGATATATTAGGAAGTGAATAGAACCAAGAGAACACTATACACAGAGGTGGCAATATTGTTCGATGAAGAATTGTGAATGGCTTGACTATTTTCAACAATACAATAATCCAAACCAATCCCAAAGAATATTGATGAAACATACTATTCAAGTCCAAAAAAAGAACTGAAGCATGCTATTTTCACATTCTTTCATTAAGTGACAAATATTATGATGTTTTGCATGATCATATATGTATAACCCATATCAGATTGTTTGCTGACTTGAGAAGGGGGGAGGGGAAGGAGGGATGGAGGGATAGAGATTGGAATAGAAAAATATAAATAAAAATGTTTAACCTAAAAAAAAAAGAAAAATCAGAGCAATAACTCTACAAAAAAGATTAGATAGATAGATAGATAGATAGATAGATAGATATGTAACGATTGGAATAACGCCACCTGCTGGATACTTACTGTAGAAGAGTTCTGCCCATGAGGCGAAGGTCTTTGAGGGCAAGACCAGGAGTCTTTTCTTCAGGAGTCAGGAAGTGACGCGGACGAGTGGGAGGAGGAAGGAAGAGACTGGCGCTCAGTCTCGCGCTCTTTTTCCTTTGGACTCTGGTGGAGAGCGGAGCTAGAAATGTGCTCTCCCTTTAATAGATAGGAATCTAGGCCTTTCTCTCTCTCTTTACCAAATTCTTATTCTCCTTAATAAATGCTTAAAAGTCTAACTCTTGCTAAAGCTTGTAATTTATTGGCGACCACTCATTAGATATTTTAGACAGTTTAGCTAGAATTTTAGCCCTTAACAGATGGCTGACCACGAAGAGGAAAGCTAACCCTCAGTCTTCTTCTGATCTTCTGGTTGGGTAAGAAATTTCCCCTCCCTCTCCCTTTAACTGCTAAGTACTGGTGTACTGGCTGTGTTTTCCTTTAAATTTTTTCGAATGGACCTTTTAAACTCCCTAATTATCCTATTTTTGATTTTAGTCTGTTTAACCAGACAAATGGGAGATAAGATCATGTTAATGCTTTGTTTTTGTGGATTTTCTATTTTTCTTTTTATTTTTGTTAAAAGAGCCAGCAACTTACTCACACAAGGAAATATCTCTCCCTCTCCCAACCATGCTTTTCAGAGAAACCTGAAGAGATTCCCGCAGCTTTTCCCAGTTCTAACAGTAATTGTTGCTTTAATTTTGCATGCCTGGAGGCAATGACCCACCCTCTAGAAGCTTTTAATCCCCTAGCACCTGGAGGCAAAGTGGGGGAAGAGGAATCCAGGCCTGAGTTCAAAATCAAGTCTGATTCAAATTGCTCTGGTCCCTCCCCTCCTCTCCAGACCCCACCCTCTACTCCTCCTATGGCCAAGCCCATAGCTTCCCCTGCCTGGGAAGTCCAGAGATCTGGTGCACATGCTCAACTTTTTCTACCTGCATTTGCAGCTTCAGGCTCAGCCTTTCCCCGCCCTGGCTGTGCTTTTGAGACAATCTTAGAAAACTCTTTAAATTCCAGATATGCTCGTTTTGTTCATAATTTTGCTAACCTGCTTTTGTCTTTCATTAGTAATCTTATAAAGCATTTGTATGGTGAAAAGACTGACAGACAATATAGAGGGGTTAAAGAAGAAAAACTTAAGCTGAATAAGAATGACAATCATCAACATAGTTCAAGACTCTGCTTTTGCCATGGAAGGGTATATATTTTACAGAAATGTAGAAGTAAGCAGCAAGGTATTGATATGAGTATTGGGGATTTTAGATATCGGAATCAAGAGTGTTCTGAATTCACTCAGATTATTAATGTCAGTTCAGAGGTTACATAGGATTTCTATGCTATTACATATACATTTTGGAATTAATGGTATAGGTTTATTTTCATAGAGATTTTAATGCTTTTGAGATTGTGTCTTATACTTAGTTTCTAAAACAAGGAGAATATTTGTAAAAGCTTTTTATAGTCATGCGATCAAGTTTATATTTTGTAATACTCTTATTAATATTAAGTTCATATTCATTTAGATTTCCCTAGTTTGAATTTCATTGTCTTTTATTATTCCACGTGTATTTTCTTCTATTCATTCATCTATCTAATTTTGAAACATGGTTTTGATTTCATAATACAATGTTAATTCTAGGAGTATTGTGCTCCCATATTCTGAGTTATTTGTTTTTGCTATTTTTTCTCAACTGATTATTTGATCAAACTCTTTAAAGCATTTCCCTGGCAAATTGTTTGCCATGGCAAGTGTAAATTGATTCTAGAAGTATTATTTTTGATAAGCATATTCCAAAAAAAAAAAAAAGAGAGGGGAACATTTGTAAAAGTTCTTTTTTCAAAAAAAAAGTTTTCTTTGAGATTCTGTTATGCTTTAACTTGTATTTAAATATGTTCTGATTTTTCACAAAAGTAATTGTATACTAAGTAAAACAAAAGGGGTATTATTTGAAATTGTTGCATAATTATATATTGTGTTCTGAGTCAAGATGTATTCACATTTTTTTTGCAATCATTTATTATCCTCAATTTTTAAATCCATATGAGACTTGGATTATGGGAATTTATCATTTAAGACATTAATTGCCTTTATTCTGAGTTATCAGATGCCAGTTGGCCAAGATGCCATCCAATCACAAGAGGAATACATGCAAGAGCAGACACTGAACTGTCACATGAGGGGAGACATGCATGAAGTCAAGGTATGGCCGAGGGAACGGCTTTTGACAAATGTTGAGGTTGGATTCTCTTGGTTTAATATTTTGTTCTCTTTTTCCCCACAATATTGTACAGATGGCTGGAAGTATTCATCCCACCCATCTCACTTCTACACCTGGCTTCTATGCTCCCTCCTATATGCCTGATGCCATGGACATCTGAATCCCATGCATCTGATTAAGTCTGACTCAGTTTCCTCCAATATGTTTGGTGGCATGGACATGTATTCCATCCACCTATTTTAAGCCTGGCATACTGTATGGGCAGTACATATTGCTCAAGTGTGGGAATGCTCATATCCCATCATTTCTCTGTTCTTTTATGGTAACCCCCATAATTATCTCAGGTGTCATGATAAATACAGTGTTGAATTTGGCCTTGACACCTGTTACCAATTATATTAGATTTTTAAATTTCTCATAATGGCATGAGGATAATTAGGCAGATGATGCAAAAAGTGATGAAACAAAGATAAAAGATTATTTTTAATAATTAATATCACAGCAATTGTCTTCTCAATTACCCTCCATAAGGGGGGGGCTATAGTAATATTATAATTTTAAAGAGTGGTTCAATTTTTGTTTTATTATATGTTTCATGTGTAACAACTAAGATTCTGAATTCCCTTAGACATGTTTTTGAGAACTTTCATTGTTTGATTTGATTATTGACAAAGCTATTTTAAAGTTGTGTTAAGCTCAATTTTGTAGGAAATTTTCCTGGCTGATTACCAGCATCCACACATCAACCCCTGAAAAGACTTCCATTCCACGACTACACCTAGAGGACATCTGAGAAAAGACTTTCAGAGACTTTAAATGAACAGTTTTGATTTGTTCTTTTTGTTGGTTTTTTTCTCTTTCTGTTATAATATACACCATCTGTAACATGTACTCTCTGCAGAGGCCCTCCCTTTGCAAGACTAATGTCAAAGCGTCGGTTCATGAGGACAAAAAAAAAAAAAAAATCGCCCCTCTGAACAAAACTTTCCTCTCTTCCTTTTCTATATTGTTGTTCACATATTATTAGTTAGCAATAGTTATTATATTCTTTTTACTGTTCCGTCAAGGAAACATTTTGTTTCTTGAGGAACAACAGGGGGGACTGTAACGATTGGAATAACGCCACCTGCTGGATACTTACTGTAGAAGAGTTCTGCCCATGAGGCGAAGGTCTTTGAGGGCAAGACCAGGAGTCTTTTCTTCAGGAGTCAGGAAGTGACGCGGACGAGTGGGAGGAGGAAGGAAGAGACTGGCGCTCAGTCTCGCGCTCTTTTTCCTTTGGACTCTGGTGGAGAGCGGAGCTAGAAATGTGCTCTCCCTTTAATAGATAGGAATCTAGGCCTTTCTCTCTCTCTTTACCAAATTCTTATTCTCCTTAATAAATGCTTAAAAGTCTAACTCTTGCTAAAGCTTGTAATTTATTGGCGACCACTCATTAGATATTTTAGACAGTTTAGCTAGAATTTTAGCCCTTAACAGATAGATAGATAGATAGATAGATAGATAGATAGATAGATAGATAGATAGATAAATGTATTTGTGGGAAAGAATGGGTGGGACTTGAAGTTTGTGATAGGACAGTGTTTTTTGAATTGACAAGTAGAAAGAGATAGTTACTAGAAAAAGCAGCAAAATAAAATTGAGCCAGGATTAATTACAATTTTCTGCCTAAATAGAATTTTCACAGTTTAGGAATTCTAGAAAATAATTTGAAAACTTTCTTTAATGCACATTCATACAGTGTCAGTTTTTAAGTCCCATTTTGATTTTTTTCCCGCCTTTCATTTCCATTTTTTAAATTTTGTTTTCCTATATTCCTTAATACATCCCTCATTAGGTTTTACTTTATATTAGAAGTATACATGTGTGTTTATAAAGTCATCTGCTAGGAAAAGAATGTCACTGAAGTGGAGGGAAGCTTGGCTGTGATTGGTACAGGCCAAGAGGCATCTTCACCTATATCCATCTGATCAATTTCTATAGTCAGACATGAGCTTGAGAAAACACTGTTCAAATGTGAGCCATTTGTTGTCAAGCTTTCCACTTTGCATTTTAATTTCCTGGTATCATAAGACTAGTATGGCTTAGGCTTTGAAAAGCCCACAGGCAACTGAATCTGGAAGTCATTGAAAGGAAATGAATTTTGTTCTCCAAGGTAACATGTTAAGACACCAATTTTCCTCATTGATTCTACTTCTGAGTGGTTACAGAAACTTCCTTCTGACAGGACCCTGGTTATTGTGACATATATATAAAGGCCCTGGACCTGAACTGCACATAGATGGCAGCAGAGTTCTTTCTAGGCCTCTGCCAATTGCCTGTAATTGCTTAAAAATTGGATGGTTGGTTTGTGTTAAAAAAAACAATTTTATTCATATATGTTCTCTTGGCATTTTTCATACCTCCTCAGGCTTGTTTTTGGTCCAAAGTCAAATCTTACTAATTATAAATAGACCTTTTGGTTGACTGTCCATCTGCCTCAGAAACATACTTCCAGTCTGATGCAAGAAATTAGCTTCAGTTTTTGGTCAACATTGATGGTCAATGGATAGAAGAATCTTAATGCTTTCTTTTTCACTTGGCATTACTTCTCTTATTTCATCTGGTCTTGCATTATAGTTACTTTAGCATATTTCTTATCTCCTCTGTTAGATCATAGGACCATAGATTTTGAGCTGCTTAGAATCTCAGAAGTCATTAAATCCAAACTTCATTTTATAGATTTAATTTAATTCCATTCAGAAGCATTTATTGAGTACCTACTATGTTCCAGGTATTACACTAAGCACTAAAGATAATAGGAAAAAGCAAACAAACAAAAAATTGTTCCTGACTTTTTAAAATATAATGAAATTTGAGAGGATGGATCATTAAAATTAGGGGGACCAGGAAAAAACAAAACAAGTTCCTTTGCAGATCATACCTGAGTTGAACTTGGAAATAAACTAAGGATTCTAAGGAGCAGAATTAAAAAGAGGGGATATCTGGGACAGGTGAGATAGCCTATGCAAAGGCATGGAGAGGTGACACTACCTGGCAAGTTCAGAGAGCAACAAATAGGTCAGTTTAATTGGAATAGTTTGTAAAAATAAGTATGAAAAAATGACCTAGAGTCAAAGATTTAATACAAATACTTTCATACGAACCCATTATCACTGAAAGGATTTAAATACCAAATTAAGGCTTACATTTTAAATTATAAGCATCTGAGGATCAGGAATTTGCTCATTCACAGAACTGGCAAGTGGTACAGTCTTAGATTTTAATCTACATCTTCTGACTCCAATTCTAGCTTTCATTTATTTGCTTCATTCAGTATGTCCCTACAGGATACAATCTGTGTCTCATTTATCTTTCTGATTTTTGTATATTGTTGGTATACCATTGTTATTTTTAATGTATGTCTATCATATGGCCCTAGGGTATACCACACATTTCCTTTAACCGATTTTTGTTATGTTGTGTCTCCTTCTGATATCATGTCCTTTTTTTTTTCTTTCTTTTTTTTTTTGCAGGGCAATGAGGTTTAAGTGACTTGCCCAGGGTCACACAGCTAGTAAGTCTCAAGTGTCTGAGGCTAGATTTGAACTCAGGTCCTCCTGAATCCAGAGCTGGTACTTTATCCACTGCACCACCTAGCCTTTGTTTAAAAAAAAAATGTGTGATTTACACATAAAAGGGGATACAATAGGCAAATTAGGAGAGAAAATAATAGTTTACCTCTCAGATCTATAGGGTGAAGAAGAATTTATGACCAAACAAGTATTGTAAAATAATGGAATCTGGCAGATGCCCAGGGGTCTGACCTGGTTGATTTAGTAGTGTTTGAATTGCGTGTGAATGAGGAACTACTAAGTACCCACTTAAAGATGGTTAGATTTGAGCCATACCTGGCCCCTAGTATCAGACCTAGTCTAACTTGGCCAACCCTGAGAAGGGGTGTCCTCTAAGGTTGTGGACTGCGTCATCAACAACTCTCAGCCACACTACTTGAAGGACCTCCCCTTAGGGAGAGGGAGAAAAAGATAGAAAAGGGGACCCCAACAGGAAGTAACTCTCTCTCTCTCTCTCTCTCTCTCTCTCTCTCTCTCTCTCTCTCTCTCTCTCTCTCTCCCCCCCCCCCTTGGAGGAGCATTTGGAGTAGACTACAGGCTGAACAGCTGACTCCCATAGAAATGATGGACCCCTGGTGGTGAGTTAAATCCAGCCCTTTGAATTAGCTGAGTTGGAAGCAAGTTTGGGGATTGTATAGGTTTTGTTAGAACCAAGGAGATTATCCATTTTCCTTTTTCCCTATTCCCTTGTCCTTGACTTTATTAATTTCACCTTTGCTGTGTATGTTATTCTCATTAAATAAAACCTGATTTATTTGTGGAAAAGGGGCTGCTAATCTCCTTGCTTATTGGCCTGGGAGAAATAACTAAAAAGGCAGTTTGGAGGGGAGGAAACTTTGGACCTAGAGGTCCCTCATTAATTTCTGAACCCCAATATTATGACAAGCTACCCAATTAACTCTCCCCATATTAAATTTGCCCCCTACACAAGAGATAGAGAATATTATGAAATGCAAATGGATAATTTTGATTACATTCAATGAAAATGGTTTTGTACAAACAGAAACAATGTAGCTAAGATTAGAAGGAAAGCAGAAAGCTGAGAAACATTTTTTAAGCCAATGTTTCTGATAAAGGCCTCATTTCTAAAACATATTGGTGAAATAAATCCATATAGTGGTTGCAATATCTCTTTCAATTCGAGTTACAACAAACCTAACTAAATTAATTCCTGTTTCTTAGATATATAAGTATCAATAGCAGTACCAATAGAAATAGTTGTAGAATTATTATCATAATGTAAAAAAGTGAGTGTCTTTGAAATGCCTAGGCTTACTCTGCTCCATAAGATAAAAAACAATAGTTGGTTGTGATACAATTATAAATCACAATATATCATTGAAAGTAAATAAATTGTATTTGAACTGGTATATTATCAGAGGTAAAATTTTTGCCCATAATTTCTCAGAAATAATATTGCCATACAAAAAATTTTACAGCAAGTATTTCTGATATGAACCTTACCATTAAAACATATAGAGAACTGAGTCAAATTTATAAGAATGCAAGTCATTCTCTAATTCATAAATGGTCAAGAGACACGCAAAAATATGTGTGTATGTATGTGTGTGTATGTGTGTGATAGCTATTATGAAGAATAAATAAGTGGGATCTCTGGAAAGGTAGTAAAGTCAAAGAAAAAAATATTTCAGAAAATTAATCCCTAAATTTTTTTAAAGTAAAGGATAGAAGAGGCCCATACTTGGGAGAGGAAGCCAAGATGGAAAAATACATGTTGCAAATGGGATGAATTCTCCCAACATTCCTACCCAAACAATTTTAAAATAACTCCTCAAACCAAATTTTGGAGTGGCAGAGCCAATGAAAGGTCAGAGTGAGATATTCTTCCAGCCTTAAGAGTTTTTCCACAACTTAGAAGGTCAGTAAGAGAGGTCTATGACACCAGGGTGGGGGTCAATTAGAAGTGTGACAGCAGCACAAGCAGTGAACCTTAGAAACAGCTAGAAAAGCAGCAACAGCAGCAACTTTAGGAACTAGTTCAAAGACAGTAAAGGCATCAAACAACTGTTGAGAAAGGGACTACAGAGGACTTTTTGCTGGTGTTCAGTGCAGCTGGTACAGATTGACAACTCTACTTGCCCATCATTCTTGATCATAGTTCCAGGGTAGAGAGGTGTTTCTGATCAGTTATGAAAGAGCTGGGGCCAAGGCCAAAAGGAGTACTACCATGGCAAGGGAATAGAAAACTTCCTGGGTAAATAACAGAGCATGGACCAAGAGAGTGGTGACCATGCCTCTCCATATCACACTATCTTGAAAGCACTGAAAACAAAATCATGAAAGGCCTGAAGCTTGGGACAATGCCTCCCCATTTTTATGTGAATAGAGTCCACCTTTAACATAAAGTTTGAAGTCAAGAAATAAATTGGAAAATGAGCAAACATGAGCAAAAATGAACAAACAAATAAAAATTGACCATAAAAAGCTACTAAGGTGGCAGGGAGAATCAAGACTCAAACTCAGAAGACAACAATGTGAAAATAGCTACAACAAAAGCATCAAATAAAAATGCAAATTGGACCAAAGCCCAACAAGAATTTCTGGAAGATTTTAAGATAGAGATAAGCATGGTAGAGGAAAAAAAGGAAAAAGAAATCAGAGTGATACAAAACAATTATGAAAAGAGAATTAGTAACTTGGTAAAAGACGCACAAAAATTATGAAGAAAATAAAACAACACCTTAAAAAAGTGTATGTGTATATATGTGTATATCACATACATTTTATATGTGTGTATATATATCTTATCAAATAGATAAAGTAAAAGAGATAAAATGTATGGGAAGTAATAAATAAAGTGTAGGTAGGTCAAGGGAAGCAGTGGTCAGAAGCAAATCAAACTATTGAGGAAGGACAGTATAAAAAGAGAATGGTGGGGCAGCTAGGTGGCACAGTGGATAGACCACTGGCCCTGGAGTCCGGAGGACCTGAATTCAAACACTTGACACTCACTAGCTGTGTGAACCTGGGCAAGTCACTTAACCCCAATTGCCTCACCAAAAAACCAAAAATAAAACCAATAACAACAAAAAGAGAATGTTAAACAGAAGAAAATAGGGTGGAGAGAAATAAATAGTAATCATAACTGTGAGTATGAATGGGATGAGCTCACACATAAAATGGAAGCAGATAGGAGAATGGATTAGAAACTATAATCCAAGAATATGTTGTTAACAAGAAATACACTTGAACCAGACAGACACATATAGAGTTAAAATAAAAGACTGGACCTAATTTAATATGCTTTAGTTGAATTAAAAAGAGGAAAGGATAGCAATCATCTCAGAAAAGCAAAAACAAAAAAATTGATATAATCAAGGAAAGTACATTTTTCCCAAACATACCATAAACAATGAATTAAAATTAAAAAATGTATAAAACAAGTTCCTCTGATAAAGGTTCCAATTCTCAAATTTGATTTTCAAAATAAAAGCCATTCTCCAATTAATAAATAGATGAAGGATATGAACAATCAGTTTTCAGAAGAAGACATCTAAGTTATTTGTAGTCATATGAAAAAATGTTCTATATAACTATTGATTAGAGAAAGGTATATTAAAACAACTTTGGGGTACCTCACAGAAATGAAAAATTCTATAGGAGATGAGGAAAAATATGTACACTGATAAGCTATTGGTGGAGTTTCAACTGATCCAAATGATCTGGAGAATAATTTGGAACTGTACCCAAAGACTTATAAAACTATGCATATCATTTGACCCAGTAATACCACTACTAGGTCTAATATTTATAGCAGTTCTTTTTGTGGGGATACAGAATTGGGCATTGAGGAGATGCTCATCAATTGGGAAATAGCTGAACATGTCATGGCATATGATTGTGATAAAGTACCATTGTGCTATAAGAAATGATAAGGGGGGTTTCAGAAAAACAAACAAACATGGAATTACGTATATGAACTGATGCCAAATGAAATGAGAAGGAACTGGGAGATCATTTTGCACAATCTTGTGCAAATAACAACAAACTGAATAAATATTATACCATTGGATTCATTCTTTTCCAGGGTCCATGTTGCATCCCTATTTTATTGGCAAATCCTAATCAGTGTCTACTGGATCTACTGACAAAAATGTGAATCTCCCTTAATGTTTAGAAACTACTGATGCCCTAAATGACTACCCCAGAACCCATCACAATTATTGGATTCCCCAATCACTATGCAAACTCTGGAAACACTATGAGGGCTATTTGCTACAGGCTTCTGACTCATAAATTTAGGTATCTGCAAGGTTCAAAAATCAAATGGAGTTTGAAAATAATTGCAGCCAGGTGAACTAATCACCAAAAGTCCTTGATTAGCCATTCCTAGTATAGTTTCCTCTCAGTAGTAATTAACTAGAATTTCCCACTCCTCCCAATTCTGAAGTTCATCAGTTAAACTTTATTAAAATGACTTCAGTAGAGTGGGATAATCATCAAAAGTCCTTAATTAGCTACTTCTAACAGTTGCCTCTTAAGAGTAATTAACTAGAATCCCCCATTCCTCCAAATTCAGAAGTTTAAAAGTTAAACTTTTTATGGTTGTAGAAGAATTCCAGAACAAAAAGGAATATGAGGAACTGACCAACCAATTATTGGGAAAGTTATATAACCTAATGAAGAAATGCTGTGGGTTAAGAAAAGTCCAGGGCATCTAGGTAGCATAGTGAATAGAGGGCCAGACCTAAAATCAGGAAGACTTGAGTTCAAATCTTGCCTCAAACACTCTGTGTGACCCTGAATAAGTCACTTAATCCTGTCTGCCTCAGTTTCTTCATCTGTAAAATGAGCTGGAGAAGAAAATGGCAAACCATTTCAGTGTCTTTGGTAAGAAAAGCCCAAATGGAATCACAAAGAGTCAGACACAATTGAATAACAACTAACAAGAAAAGTCCAGAGTAAAACTAAATAAGATAATAATTTTCCAATAGCTACAGAAATAATATAAATGACAGTGACCATGAGAGTTGTTAGAGTTGCTAATAAGGAAGTGAAGGAAGAGCTATGAAGTAGATTAGAAATCCTAGAAGAGAAGTTGGGAAACCTAAGCAATCTAGTAGACACCCTCAAAAGAAAAAATTTTCAGTAAGCAACTCTAAAATTTAATGGTACAATAAGTAAAAGTAAATTCAAAATACAGAAAAAGTCAAAGGACACACATACCTACACAAATTCATACATGAAATTTTGAAAACAACTACCTTGCTGGCTTGGAAAACAGGGCATAGAGAAATCATAAGAATCATCCAGATTCAAAAAGAAATACCTAAAACTATTATACCCAATGATAGACTAACAATATGGAAAAATTCAAAGAAATTTATAGTTACAAAAATAGAAAAGGTCCAAATTAACACCATAGAAAATAAAGGTTGTAAACAATCTAATCTTGGACAGACAAATTTAGTACTCAGAGTTTTCTTGGGGAGGGGTGTGGTAAATCAAAAAACATAGATGGATTTTTGAAATGAATTATAGCAATCATTTGAAGAACAATTAACCCCTATATTTAAAGCAGTAAAATGTCCTAGAAAATAGGGTTGAGTCCTGGTGGCCTATCCTAGAGTGCCTATGAGACAATAAAAATTAAACTAAATTTTCAAGATCCCTGACAACTTTCTAAGAGTAAAAGGTATAAATTGCTTCAATGATGAAAGGAGTTTCTATCAAGCATTTCTGTATCCCAATTTAACCAAAAGTACAAACAGAGCAAACAAAAAAGTGGCCATTAAAGAACTGTATTCAGAGGAATAAAATGGTCATTTCTTTGTATGAGAAAGATTAGTCTGATGTATGAATATGAAGAATGGATTGGAGAAAAGAGTAAATTGAGTAGGAGAGAAAATTTAAGCATCAGCTAAAAGAGAAAAAAGTAGTTGGCTATGAAAGATACTACAGAGATAGAATCAGCTGAATTGGTAACTCATTATGTGTGAAATATGAGGAAGAAGGAGAAGTAAAAAATAACAATGAATTTTCCAGCCAGCATGGCTCCGTGAGTGATGGTGCCTTTGAAAGACATAATCAAGTGAAAAAAGAACAAGTTTGTTTTGGGGAGAAAGAGACTATGTTCCTTTTTTAAAAAAATGCTGAGTTTGAAATACTATTATTTTATATTGTGCTGAAAATGCTAGCTATAGCAGTAAGACAAGAAAAATAAATTAAGAAACATAGTACAGGAGAAGATGAAGCAAAATTATCTGTAATTACAGAAGATAGGGTAGTTTACTTAAGGCCCTTCAGTGATTTTTTTCCCCTGGACTTGTGATTTTACCAATGTAGGGAACTCCCATATAGTTTTGGGAATAATCTGGGAAATGGAGAGAATAAATGATTTGGTTATGGAGCCAGAATGTGTTTGATGCAGAAACTGAGCCCAGGTTTTGCTGATTCTAAAGCCAGATATATTATACCACACAGCCTCTCCAAGTTAATTGTTTCTATAAAATAGCAGAATAAAAATGAACCTCACAGAAATCATATTCCTTACCTTAAGAAACACAGGAGAAAGATATAGAAAGAAATTCTTGGCAAAATAATAAAACAAAATATTAAAATATTATATATATAAATTTAAGATACATTCAGAATTTATACAAATTCAATGACCAAAACAAAAGAAAAAACACTTTACTTATCCTTGATAGAGGCATTTGTTGTTCATGGTTGGGTTGTGTCAATATAATAAAAATTTTGATAGTGCCTAAATTACTCTACTTATTAAGTGCTATACCAATAAAAATATTGATGATTTATATGATTGAAATAGAAAAAATATTTTAAAATACATTTGGAGAGGAGGGAATAAAGGTCCTTAAACATATAGCATTATCAGATTTCAAAATATTTAATAAAATAATAATTGTCAAAAATGGTTGATGCTATTTTTAATCTAAAAGTATATGAATAGTGCAGATTCAGTTAGTAGGACTCTGAAATGATTGAAGATATTAGCTCAATATTCCCATAAATTATGAAGTCATACTACTGAGATTACCTACTGTTAAACACAATTGCAGATAAAATTGAAAGAATTTGTCAGAAATTTGTTAGATCAGTATTTGACAACATATACAACAATACACTCCAAATGGATGTGACCTAAATGTAAAAAGTCAGTGTTAAATTTAGAAAAAAATAGGAGACACTTTTCAGATCTATTGTCAGGGGCCAGCTAGGTAGTGCAGTAGATAAAGCACTGGCCCTGGATTCAGGAGTCCATGAGTTGAAGTATGGCCTCAGATACTTGCCACTTACTAGCTTTGTGACCCTGGACAAGTCACTTAACCCTTATTGCCCTGCAAAACAAACAAACAAACAAACCAAAAAACAAAAAACAGAACTATTGCTTTAGTTAGTATGATTTAGCAATAAAGAAATAAATGCAACAGTAAAAAGATCAAATAGATTATTTATATTACATACAATTTAAAAGCTAGTTTTCATGAACAAAACCATTATGGCTAAAATAAAGAGAAAAGAAATGGGAGGAAATATATGTATCAAATCTTTCTGCTAAAATCAAGATATGAGATAAAGAGAAGTAGAAATAGAGGTAATTCACACACATACATAAACACATGTGAGTATATATATATATATATATATATATATATGTATGTATGTATACTTTGTATATATGTATGTGTATGTGTGTGTGTGTGTATATATATATATATATATATATATATATAAGTACTATTAAAATGGGGATGACTGTGGATATGGAATATTCCACAATACTTTAAGCTATGATTACTTGACTGGTTCAGTTTTCTCAAGTGTGAGTTAAAAGAGAAATTCACATGTGTGTATATTTTTATGGGAGGAGAATATTGAAAAAATTATTATCAGAGGGGAAAAATCTAAAACAAAAGGAATCAATCAACAAATGAAATAATATGAAAAAATAAACGAGTATTTAGTATAATCAAATGTTAAAATAATAGATTATGAATTCTTAATTGATTTTCTAGATATCTATTATATATTCACAGACAAACACACACATAGAGATACACACACACACACACACATTAGTATAAGGATCTAGGGCACAAAGTCAGGGCATGTTAAGATAGGGATAACTATGATACCAGAAGTCGTTTATCTAAAGAATCTCACAAAATGACATTGTTGCTTGACAACTAACCTCAGCAGCAGTCTAACTTCAAGATTGATATATTGCTATGATCTGGGCCTAGGTCAACTGATCTTTTTAGCTCTCAAGTGAAGTTTATTCTTCTATTATCTCATTCTTCTTCAGACTCATGTTTAGCTTCATTTATGTCTACCCATATCTGATGCTACATTTACCTATCCACACTAAGCAAGAACTACCAGTCAAGAAACCAAACTTATAAACTAAGCCCCTTGATGTTTTGACACTCCCCTGCCATCTACATCATTCTCTCCACACACCCATGTGGTCAAATAATTTTGGACCCTGCTTAATATAGGTTTAACTATTTTTTTCAGGGCTCTATAAATTATAGCTGACTCTTCCCCTCCTACCTGCCCTCTGGCACAAAGGACTGTATAGATATAATAAACACTCTACCCACTTAGCAAGAAAAGCTACTGACATATGTTTCTACCACTTCAGGTCTGAGCAAATGTTCACTACTTACAGCATAAAGAGCCTTATTCAAGTCTTTGGGGGAGATATAAAGTATAGATAAGGCACAACTGTCATAAAATTTATGCCATTGATAGTGTCATGGAAACAATGACCATGAACTTGGACAGACTTAGAGAGCATGGAGGGTAAAAAGGTCTGGCCTATCTCTGTCCCAAGTATTAGGGAACTTAGCTGGGGTTTCTAATATATTGCTACTTAGAAATTAGAGGCAACTACGGCAATAAACAAGTCCTGGAGTGGCACCCCCCCCAAAAAAAAAGGTCTGGCATATGGGGTCTGAGGGGTTACGAAAAGTTAGACATGGCTGAACAATTGTACAATAAAATGAGGTTGACAGGTCAAAATCCCACCACTTGTTTTTGTACTTGAAGCATAGAATGGTTTTTACAGTCTTAAAGTATTATCATATCTAAAATTTTAAAAACAAACCAAAAAAAAGTCTTAACTCACAGCAGAACAAAACAGCATACCAGCCAAATAAGCCAGAGTTTACTGACCCCTGAAGCATAAACAGAGATAACTATGCTATTTCTTACAGGATAAGGGCATGGTAGAAATGTGAATAAAATGAAATTACTGGAAGAATTTCTGGAAAAAATTCATATGATGCTACTCATACTGAATATTGAAGGGTAAATAGGAATTCAACAATCATGGGAAAGGGCATCACAGTCCTTTTTATTAGAATGAATAAAGATGTTAATAGAAACATGGCTAGAGTACATAGAGTACATGGAAGGAAAATTATTAGATAAGGTCAGAAATGTAAGAATCACACTAGCTGCAGGATAAGTGGTATGAACTACATTTTGTAGATTATAAGTCATTCAAGGGCCCTGAGGAGAAGAGTTAAGGGAGAAGATATTTTCATTATGAACTCATTTGGCCAAAGTGTAAAGAATAGATTGGACATAGACATCTTCAAAATGAGTGAACGACCTAATTTTTTTTTTTTTTTGCAGGGCAATGAGTGTTAAGTGACTTGCCCAGGGTCACAAAGCTAATAAGTGTCAAGTGTCTGAGGCCGGATTTGAATTCACATCTTCCTGAATCCAGGGCTGGTGCTTTATCCAGTGTGCCACCTAGCTCCTCCCTAAAAGACCTATTTGTACAAATATATTTACAGCAGCTCTTTTTGTGGTGGCTAAGAATTGGAAATCAAAGGAATGTCCATCAATTGGGGAATGGCTAAACAAGATGTGATGTATAATGGTGATGGAATATTATTGTGCTATAAGAAATGACAAGTGGGATGATTTCAGAAAGGGAAAGATGTGTGTGAATTGATGTATAATGAATTGAGCAGAACCAAGAGAACACTGTGCACAGAGACAGAATTATTGTTTAATGAAGAACAATGAATGACTTAACTATTCTCAGCAATACAATAATCCAAGACAATCCCAAAGGACTAATGATGAAGCATACTATCCACCTCCAAAGAAAGAACTGATATTGATTGAACACAGACTGAAGCATGCTATTTTTCACTTTTTTCATGTTTCTTTCGTTTTCTTATAAAAATTACTAATATGGCAATGTTTTACATAGTCACATATGTATAATCTATATCTGATTGCTTAAGACCTCAAGAAGGGGGGAAGGGGAGGGGAGGGAGGGAAGGAGATATAAAATTTGGAACTTAAAACTTTAAATAAAGGAGCATTTATTTAGAAAAAATTATTAAATGGATACATATATATACATACACAAATATACATGCATACATTCATTCATGCATTCATACATGTATGTGAATTGATTGGATAGATAAAATTTTGAAGGCAGAAGGATATGTCTAGGGAATCAAAGTATTTAAATCTAGAAGAGTGCTTAGAATATAGGGAAAACCCATAATTTATGTTTTATTTTGTAATTTTTTGAATTGGCAGAAGTCTCTTGTCCCTCCTTCCCAGTATGTATGTATGTATGTATGTATGTATGTGTGTGTGTGTATGTATGTGTATGTGTGTATGTACCTATCTATGCATATGTGTATGTAGAGTTTGAACAAAACCAGGAGAATATATATGTCACAATGTAATGTAATGTGACAATATAACATGAAATAATATACCATAGTATAATATTATGTAATATTAATTATATGATATGATATATAAGTATTTATATGTGTTTATAGGGATGCCTGTACAACCCTCATACATTTGCCCAAACCCAGAACATCAAACTCATCCATCTCAATGGCCTTAGTAATTTCATTACTTAGATTTCCCTTTCATGAACTTGAATGAGTCTGGATCCAAAAAAAATGCTCACAGAAAATAGGAAACACAGGACCGTTTTCCTAGGAAGGTTTCTATCCACTAATTACTTATGTCATTTATTCTAATTAGAATTATTTTCCTTGCAGACAAGGAATACTTTTTAAATTTATATTCCTTATTTGTATGTCTGTATTCTCCTGGTTTTGTTCAAAGCCCCAATTTTTTTTTTTTTTTTTTTTGCAGGGCAATGGGGGTTAAGTGACTTGCCCAGGGTCACACAGCTAGTAAGTGTCAAGTGTCTGAGGCCGGATTTGAACTCAGGTACTCCTGAATCCAGGGCCGGTGCTTTATCCACTGTACCACCTTGCCGCCCCAAAGCCCCAATTTTTAATATCTAATCTGTTTTGTACTTGTTTGAACTGGTCTAAACCAGTTTGAACTGGTTTGAACCAATTCTACTTCAATATTCCTTCTTCATCCCCATCACCTTTTCACCTTTTTCTCTGAATACTGTAATCAATTCACCACTACTATTGCCTCTGGAAAAAATATGTGTCAATGGATATCTTTATTTTTAAACTTAGAATTTTTGTGACTTAGGACTTCCCAGTCCATAATTCACTGTTGAGAATGCAATAGAACATAAAGTTCTTGAGAATAAGGACTATCTTGTCCTTGTATTAGAATATCTAATTTTGAACACAGTAGAAGCACATAGGATACACTTAATAAGTTATTTTTATCCATGCATCCATCCATCCATCCATTTATTTGTCCAACTCAAGGATTCAAATTGAATGCTGGTTCAACTTCAAAAAAAACAGAGATAATCTAATCAACACTTTTGGGTTAAGCCCTGTAATTCTCGTTATCTTTTTTCAAATTGTTAAAGGGTCATAAAATGTTCACCCACTATATTCATGAGGTTAACTAGAAAGGAATCTGGGTTATTTTCCAAAACATCTTACACAGGTGCAGCTATATCTCTCATTTTTCTTCATTCAGATTTTTTGGGCCTCATTTGTACCTCTTATTTTCTCTCCTATATTATTGATACCCAAATTAATGAAGAAATGCACTGGTGAAAAAATGTGATTTAAACAGGGAACCTAGTCTTTCATAGCAGGTAGAAGGGGATTTTACTTAGGTCTCTGATAAATGGCCAAGATATTTTTCAAATGAAATGTTGGAGAAGAAGAGAACAAAATCAGAATGGTTATAAGATCTGTAGCTTGTGTATTTAATAATCTGTCTGGATAAAGAAAAAAAATAAATGCTGCTGGGTCAAAGGTTAGAGAACTGCTTTTTTTACTCCACTAGAACCCCTTCTCATCTATATACATGAAGTTCAGTTTAGTTAACTGGCTACTTTTTCATATTCTTTCACTTTTTTTTTTTTAGTGAGGCAATTGGGGTTAAGTGACTTGCTCAGGGTCACACAGCTAGTAAGTGTTAAGTGTCTGAGGCTGGATTTGAACTCAGGTCCTCCTGAATCCAGGGCCGGTGCTCTATCCACTGCGCCATCTAGCTGCCCCCTTTCTTTCACTTTTAACATTCTTATCCACCCATTTACCTACCCTGGATTGTCACTGAAAACTTATTAAAAGGTTATTTTTTAAAAAAATAACAGTAAATATAAAAGTTAAATTTTAGTTCACATCTCAGGTCTCATCAAAAAGGCAAATAGAAAATTGCTTGTGTATAGTGCAGATCAGGTATAAGACAGCTATTTATTTCTACAAAAAATGTATGTTTAATGCACACAACATCCTAAAATGTTCATTAACAGAAGACTTACAACAGGGCACCATAAATTATTGCTACTGTTATCTCCTTCTAGAAGATTTATACATAAACCATCAAGACATGATGTAATTTATAGGACTACTAAATGGGTATTTTATACTTCACTTCAGCTTTGTATTACTTTGAATTACTTCCTGGGTCTATATGTTCTGGCCAACACTGCCAATAGTAGAACTCATCTGTTAGTGTTATCCTCTGTTAGGGTCATCCTCCTAGGCAAAGAAACTCCCTGTGGTGATGGTCAAATATAATGAAGCGACCTAGAACTTCTTATATCTTGATATCTTCTTCAAGTTTGGATGCATCTATCTCAAAATCACTATTTGTCCACCTATATTCAGGGAAGAGAACACAAGATGGAAAGGAAACCAGAGGCCTGAAATTGAGTCTCTAGCTTGCCTAAACCAGCACATGAACTTGAACTGACAAGCATTCACAGTTGACTATTTCTGCTTGGTTGGCAATAATAGAGTGATGCTTCTCTACTCCCCTTACGTTCCTTCCGAGGAATCCCAGGGAAAGTGAAATATAAGTGGAATGTTTCAGAGTTAAAAATGAAAAGATTGCTCTGAAAGTTGTTTTTCCTTTTTAAATAGATACCACCTCCATTCTACAACCATTATCAGGCTAAGAGAACAATAAGGAAATTACTTCATCATCCCAAAGTACCCAAATACTTCAGCCCTGAACCTATGCACATTTGGTATGGAGGTAGATTGGACAGCTCTGTGATTATTCCACAGTATGCTATCCCTATTAAAATATTTACATTAATAACCAAACTCTTTACATGTATGTAAATGCACAAAAGATATGTATATACAAAATTGATATCGTATTCATTCATCACATATTTATTAAACACCCCATAATATTGCATTATAAGCCAAAATATTTCAAGGCTACAATAGATCTCTGATGAAGTCAATAAGAATATTCCCTCCAGATCACAAACTGTCCAAAGCCTTCTCATTCTGTGTGATTCTTACCCATATTATGCAAATCTTATAAATAGGGTCTGATCAACATTATAGGAAACCTTCCTTTAGATTGTTATGACATTTTATGAGGACCAGTAGAGCTCATTATTACCAAATAACTAGCTCACTTCCTTTATTGGTTATATATCTCTTTGATGGTATCTTTAATGCTGTTTCAAAATGAACATTTTTTTTCATCAAGAAATCATGTATTTGAATACATGCTCTCAAGTGTCCTTTGGTTGACTCACAAATTTAATTCTTTGGGAAATAAATTATTTCATCATGTATGGTCACATAGCATCACTAAAAGAATATTGGTTTTAAAAAGTACAGTCTTAGAGGGGAAGAGCTAAGATGGAAGAGGAAAGACATTAAACGCACAGAGCTCCTTATATAATTACCTCCAAAACAGCAATAAAAAAGCCCTGGACCAGCATAACCCCCAAAAAGACAGGCTGAGATTATTTTCCAGATTAAAGGGGGCTGTACTGGACTGTGAGAAGAGTCCAACCCCATAATCATGCTGACACAGACCCCAGACATGCTGCACAGGAGCAACTTACCCCCAAGCCTCCACATCAGCTGCAGCACCAGCATCTTCTGGAAATTAGCTTACTATCAGGTGAGAGGGCTGAACGGCTGATGGGGAGGGGGGGTGGGGAAGTACAGGAGTATGTGTAGGATCTAAGGAGGAATTCAGCTATCCCATCCCAGCAGGAAACCAAGAAGAAATCCTGAGTGGTGGGAGGTACAGGTGGGGAAGGGTCAAAGGCTCATCAAAGCACTCTGCTAGTTGATTAACTAGGAAGTTGGCTTGAGGTTATCTTCGGACCAGAGAACAGGCCAGGTGAAAGAAAAACCTGCCCTCCCTCAAACCAAAACACCTGGGACACTCTAAAGCTTGACACAGTGTAGCTTGCAAGTAGCACCCCACTGTAAGAGGGAGCTAAAAGTCAAGTAAAAAATGGCAAGATGAGCAAGAAAAGAAAGTTGAGAACAATAGAAAGTTTCTTTAGCAACAAGGAAGATTGAGGTGCACCCTCAGAAGAAGATAGCAACCTCAGGGCCCCTACATCCAAAGCTTCCAAGAAAAATATGAATTGTTATCAGACCATGGAAGTGCTCAAAAGGGACTTTGAAGAGAAAGTAGGAGAGATATAAGGAAGATTTAGAGAGGTGGAGGAAAGAATGGAAAGAGAAATGAGAGCAATGCAGGAGAACTATGAGAAAAAGTCAACAGCTTGAAAAGCCAAATGGAAAAGGAGATAAAAAAGCTGTCTGATGAAAATTATTGCCTGAGAACTAGGATTGAACAAATGGAAGCTAGTGAATTTATGAGAAACCAAGACACAGTAAAGCAAATCTAAATGAATAAAAAAATAGAGGGCAATATTAAATATCTCCTTGGAAAAACAACTGACCTGAAAAATAGAGCCAGGAGAGATAATTTGAAAATTATTGGACTAACTGAAAACTATGACCAAGATAAGAGTTTAGACAGCATCTTCCAAGAGACTGTCAGGGAAAAATTCCCTGATATTCTAGAAGCAGAAGGCAAAATAGAAATTGAAAGACTCCACCAATCACCTCCTGAAAGAGATCCCAAAAGGAAAACCTCAAGGAATATTATAGCCAAATTTCAGAGCTCCCAGGCCAAGGAGAAAATATTTCAAGCAGCTAGAAAAAAAGGAATTCAAATACTCTGGAGCTCCAATAAGGCTAAAACAAGATCTAGCAGCATCTATATTAAAGGGCCAGAGGGCATATAATATGATATTCCAGAGGGCAAAGGAACTGGGACTACAGCCAAGAATCACATACCCAGCAAAACTGATTATAATCTTTCAGAGGAAAAAATGGGACTTCATCACAAAGAGGACTTTCAGACATTTTTGATGAAAAGACCTGAACTGAGTAGAAAAATTGACTTTCAAATATAAGACCCTAGAGAATCATAAAAAGGTAAACAGGAAAAAAATTCATGAGGGATATTAAAAGATCAAACTGTTTACATTTCAACATGGGAAGATAATACTTTGGAACTCATAAGAACTTTCTCAGTAAGGAACTCACAGAAGACATAGGTCTGAACTGAATATGAAGGGATGATGTCTGTAAAGCATTTATGTTATGTTCTTTGTGGGGCAAACAGAGTGGGGTGTCTTATGTCTGGGGCTAGATTTGGTCTTGGGGCCTCCTGGGTCCAGGGCTGGTGCTTTGTTCACTGTGCCACCTAACTAACCCATGTTGACATCTTTAAAATAGGGTTGAGGTGTAGGAGGAATAGACTGGGGAGGGGGAAGGGGAGAGATGATCTGGGGAGAGGTAGTTCACATGAAGGAAAGAAGAAAAAAGCTTATGGAGGTGAGGAGAAATGGAGGAAGGAGTGGGGGAGTGAGTGAACCTTATTATCATCAGAATTGGCTCAAAGAAAGACTAACATACATACTCAAGTGGGTATAGTAATATATTTTTGCCCTGAGGGAAAGTGAGAGGAGAGGGATATGTGGGGGAAGAGGAGAAGGAGGGAAGTGCAGATTGGGGGACAGAGCAGTAAAAAGCAAAACATGTTCGAGGAAGGTGAAGATGTTCTGCATAACTACACAAGTATGACATTGACTTGCTTGATTTCATGGGGAGGGAGGGAGGATGAAAAATTTAGAACACAAAATTGGCTCAAAGACCTTAATCTCATCAGAGTGGGCTCAAGGAGGGAATAACATTCACACCCAATTGGGAGGAGTAATCTATTTTACCCTACAGGAAAGTAGGAGGGAAAGAAGATAAGGAGGGAAGGCTAAAAAAAGGGAGTGCATAGCGGGGGAGGGGATAGTCAGAAGTAAAATACTTTTGATGAAGAATAGGGTAAAAGAAAATAGAAAATAGAGTATATATCATGGGAAGGGAATAGGATGGAGGAAAATAGTTATGATGATTGATTATAATGGCAAAACATATGATATCTACTTTGCTGGGCTATAATTAAGAAAATTCTTTGTCAAGTTTTAGGTACTATATACAGGTTATAATGAACAGGATACTATCAGAAAAATCTGGAAAGACCTACAGGAACTGAAGCAGAGTGAAATGTACTGTATACAAAATAATAGCAATAGTGTAAGATGATCTGCTGGGAAGCATGTGATTATTTTCAGCAAGGCAATGATCCAATATAACCCTGAAGGACTTATGAAAATCATGATCCATCTACAGAGAAAGAACTGATGGTATCTGAAAACAGATGGAAACACATTTTTAATTTTTTTCTTTGACAATTCCTTAATCTGAAGTTTTGTTTTTTGACTGTTTCTTCTCACAATCTAACTAATGTGGGAAGGTTTTCCATTACTACTCATGTATAATTTATTTTGAATTGCTTGAGTTCTTTTGGGTGGGGGGTGGGAAGGGAGGGATGAAAAGAAGTTGGAACATAAAGTTTTTAAAATTGATATCAAAATCTGTTTTTACATATATTTTGGAAAATAAAATTCTAAACAGAAAAAAGGACAGTCTTTGTTTTAGGGAGGAGCTATTGGCTAATGACATTCAACAAGTTCTGACAGGTTACAGAATATTTTAATTCACAGTTCTTCATTGAACAATATTGCTGACACTGTGCAAAATGCTTTCCTGGTTCTTCTCACTTCACTGTAAATCACTTCATGTAAGTCTTTCCAGGTCTTTCTGAAATCATCCTGCTTGTCATCTTTATAGTACTATAATATTCAATTCCAATCATATACCACTGCTTGTTTAGCCATTAATGGGCATCTCTTTGATTTCCAATTCTTAGCCATCACTAAGAGAGCTGCTGTAAATATTTTTGTACAAATAAGTACCTTTTTTATCTTTTTTAGATATCTTTAGAATATAAACTTAGTAGTGTTATTGCTGGATCAAAGGGTATGCAGTTTTATAGGCCTTTGGGCATAGTTCCAAATTACTCTCCTTAATGGTGGGATCAGTTCACAACTCCAACAACAGTGCATTAGGATTCCAGTTTTCCCACATACCCTCTAACATCCAACATTTTCCCTTTTTGTCATATTAGCCAATTTCATAGATGTGAGGTGCTACCTCATAGTTTTTTATTTAGTTAAATTTAATTTATTTTCTTTGATCAATAGTGATTTAGAACATTTTTTCATACAACTTTAGATAGCATTGATTTATTCATCTGAAAACTTCCTCCTCATATCCTCTGACCATTTATAATTGTGGGAATTACTTGTATTTTCATAAATTTGACTCAGTTCTCTATATATTTGAAAAATGAGGCCTTTATCAGAGATGCTTATTGCAAAAATTCTTTCTTAGTTTTCTGCTTTCCTTGTAATTTTAATTCATTGCTTTTGTTTGTGCAGGGTTTTTAAAAATTTTATATCATCAAAATGATCTATTTTACATTTTGTAATGGTTTCTATATCTTCTTTGGTCTTAAATTCTTCCGCTATCCATAAATTTGACAGATAAACTATTCCATGCTCTGTTAATTTGCTTGTAGTATCACTCTTTTTGTGTAAATCATATACCCATTTTGACCTTATTTTAGTATACGGTGTGAGATGTTGGTCTATATCTACTTTCTGCCCTACTGCTTTCCAGTTTTCCCAGCAGTTTTTGCCAAATAATAAGTTTTTGTTCCAAAAACTTGGATATTTGGGTTTATTATATACTAGATTACTATAGATCTTTGCTATAGTATAATTCATACCTATTCTACTTCACTGATCACCACTCTATTTCTTAGCCAGCACCAGATTTTGTTGATAATTACAACTTTATAATATAGTTTTAAATCTGGTATGGCTAGACCACCTACTTTCACATTTTAAAAATTGATTCCTTTAATATCCTTGAGCTTTTGTTCTTCCAGATGAATTTTATTATTATTTCTTGATCTATAAAATACTTTTTTTATAGGTAGATTGGTATGGCACTAAAGAAATAGGTTAATTTAGGTAGGATTTTCATTTTTATTATATTGTCTTGGCCTACCCATGAGCAATTTTCTTTATTTTTGTGTGAAGTGTTGTATATTTGTGTTCATATAGTTCCCAGATTTGCCTTGACAGGTAGACTCCCAAGTATTTTATATGTTCTAGAGATTTTTTAAATGGAATTTCTCTTTTTATCTGTTGCTGCTGGACTTTTTGGCAATATATAGAAATGCTGATGATCTATGTGGGTTTATTTTGTATCCTGCAACTTTGCTGAAGTTGTTAATAATTTCAAGGAGCTTTTTAGTTGATTCTCTAGGATTTTCTAAGTATAACATCATATCATTTGCAAAGAGTGGTAGTTTTGTTTCCTAATTACCTATTGTAATTGCTTTAATTTATTTTTCCCCTTCTTGCTATACCTAATATTTCTAGTACAATATTAAATAATAGAGGTGATTATGGGCATTCTTGCTTTACCCCCTGGTTGTTTTGGGAAGTCTTCTAGCTTATCCAATTACAGATAATGCTAGCTGATGGTTATAGATGGATATTACCTATTATTTTAAGGTAAGCTACATTTATTCTCATGTTCTCCAGTGTTTTTAATATGTAATGATTGGAATGATGCCACCTACTGGAGACTTGCTGTGGGAAAGCTCCACCATGAGGAAAATGCCTCAGAGACATTGTGACTTTTCCTTGGCGTCAGGAAATGACGTTTGCTCATGGGTGCTGTCTATCAAGGCTACCAGCCAATCAACTTGAGGAGCCTCCTATGGTGTGGGAGGAGACAGGAAGGAGGAAAGGGAGCCTGCACAGAGAGCTCGGGGGCTTTTTGGGTTCCTGACTTGATGGTGGTGGCGGGAGAGGACTTCACAGGAAATTTGAGGAAAGATAGGAATGTCGGGCTGTTGGAATTCTGTTCTCAATCTTTTTCTTTCTATTTTCCAATAAACTCTTAAAAACCTAAACTCATTTTATCAGTGATTTTAGTCAGTTTCCCCCAAAACTGGGGGAACAGATTAGAATCCACATTTAGAATCTTAAATTACACAGTTTGGCTGATCACGAAGAGGAAAAGCAAATGAAAAGTTTTGTTTTGTTTTTGTTTTTGTTTTCTTTTTCTCTTTCTGTTATAATATACACCATCTGTAATATGTACTCTCTGCAGAGGCCCTCACTTTGCAAGACCAATGCCAAAGCATCAGTTCATGACGACAAAAAATTGCCCCTCTGGACAAAACTTTCCTCTCTCCCTTTTCTATATTGTTGTTCACATATTATTAATTAGCAATAGTTATTATATTCTTTTTACTGTTCCATCAAGGAAACATTTTGTTTCTTGAGGAACAAAAGGGGGGACTGTAATGATTGGAATGATGCCACCTACTGGAGACTTGCTGTGGGAAAGCTCCACCATGAGGAAAATGCCTCAGAGACATTGTGGCTTTTCTTTGGCATCAGGAAATGACGTTTGCTCATGGGTGCTGTCTATCAAGGCTACCAGCCAATCAACTTGAGGAGCCTCCTATGGTGTGGGAGGAGACAGGAAGGAGGAAAGGGAGCCTGCGTGGAGAGCTCAGGGGCTTTTTGGGTTCCTGACTTGATGGTGGTGGCGGCAGAGGACTTCACAGGAAATTTGAGGAAAGATAGGAATGCCGGGCTGTTGAAATTCTGTTCTCAATCTTTTTCTTTCTATTTTCCAATAAACCCTTAAAAACCTAAACTCGTTTTATCAGTGATTTTAGTCAGTTTCCCCCAAAACTGGGGGAACAGATTAGAATCCACATTTAGAATCTTAAATTACACAAATAGGAATATCTTTATTTGAATCTGTTGAGATAATTGTATAATTTCTCTTGGTTTTGTTATTGATATTATCAATTATAGTGATACTTTTCCTAACATTGAACCAGCCCTACATTCCTAATATAAATCCTACCTTGTCATTCTTGTGATGTATTGCTGTAACCTCTTTGCTAGTATTTTGTTTAAAATTTTTGCATCAATATTAATTAGGGAAATTGGTTAATAATTTCCTTTCTCTGTTTCGACTTCTCCTGCTTTCGGTATCAGCATCATATTTATGTCATGAAAGGAATTTGGCAGGAATCTTTCACCTATTTATGCATATAGTTTATATAGTATTGGAATTAATTTTTCTTTAAACGTTTGGTAGAATTTGCTTTTGATTTCATCTGGTCCTGGAGATTTTTTTCTTAGGGAGTTCATTGATGGCTTGTTCAATTTCTTTTTCTAAGATTGTGTTAAGTATTTTATTTCTTCTTCTGTCAATCTGGGTAATTTATATTTTTGTAGATACCCATCAATTTCATTTAGATTGTCAAATTTATTGGCATATAATTGGACAAAATAACTCCTAAACATTGTCTTAATTTCTTCTTTATTGGTGGTGTGTTCACTCCTCCTTTTATTTTTGATACTGGCAATTTGATTTCCTTCTTTGTTTTCTATTTAATCAAATTAGCCAGTGGTTTTTCTATTTTATTAATTTTGTTCATAAACCAGCTTCTATTTTATTTATTTTATTTTATTTTATTAGTTCAATGGGTTTCTTACATTCAGTTTTATTAATCTCTCCTTTGTTTTTCAGGATTTCAAATTTCATATTTAATTGTGGATTTTAAATTTGTTCATATACTATTTTTAGTTGCATGCTCAATTTATTGATCTGCTTTGTCTTTATTTTATTGATCAAAGCAATTAGATGGCAGCTAGGTGGCACAGTGGATAAAGCACCAGCCCTAGATTCTGGAGGACCTAAGTTCAAATCCTACCTCAGACACTTGACACTAGCTGTGTGACCCTGGGCAAGTCACTTAACCCTCATTGCCCCACCAAAACTAAAGAATTAGTTTAAAGCAATTAGAGATATGTTTCCCCTTAAGTACTGCTTTAGCTGCAACCCATAAATTGTGATATGTTGTCTCATTTTTGTCATTTTCTTTAATGAAATTATCAATTGCTTCTATTATTTCTTCTTTGATCCACTTGCTTTTAGGATTAGATTAATTTCCAATTAGTTTGAATCTCTTTTTCATTGTCCATTATTGAATGTAATTTTATTGCCATATGATCTTGCATTACTAGTTCAGTTTTTCTGCATTTGGCTTTGAGATTTTTATGTCCTAATAGATGGTTGATTTTTATGTAGGTGCTATGTACTTCCAAGAAAAGGCATATTCCTTTCTATTCCCATTCAATTTCCTCCAGATATCTATCATGTCTAACTTTTCAAGAATTTTGTTTATTTCCTTATCTTCTTTATTAATTATTTTTATTCGATTTATCCAGTTCTGAGAGGGGAAGGTAAGGTCCCACACTAGTGTAGTTTTATTATCTATTTCCTCCTGTAACTCATTCAATTTCTTTAAAAATTTAGATGCTATACCATTTGGTGCATATGTGCTAAATAGTGATATGACTTCATTATTTATGGTACCTTTCAGCAAGATATAGTTTCCTTCTTTCCTTGTTTTGTTTTGTTTTGTTGAGGCATTTGGGGTTAAGTTACTTGCCCAGGGTCACATAGCTAGTAAGTATCAAGTGTCTGAGGCAGAATTTGAACTCAGGTCCTCCTGAATCCAGGGCGGGTGCTTTATCCACTGCAGCCCCTAGCTGCCCCTTACTTCTTTTAATTAGATTCATTTTTGCTTTTGCTTTGTTTGAAATTATGATTGCTACTCCTGCTTTCTTTACTTCAGCTGAAGCATAATATATTTCATTCTAGACTCTTACCTTTACCCTTTACCCTGTATGTATCTCTTTGCTTCAAATGTGCTTCTTGTAAAGAACATATTGTAGAATTTTGGTTGTTAATCCATTCTTCTATCTGCTTCCATTCAATAGGTAAGTTCATACCATTTACATTTATAATTATAACTGTTTATTTCCCTCCATGTTATTTTTCATTTGTTTAACTTCCTGTTCCTCTTTCCCCACTGCACTTTCCTTCCTCAGAAGTGTTTTACTTCTGATCAGCACTTTCCCCATTATGCCCTCCCATTCATCAGTTCCCCCTCCTTCTATTATCCCTGTCACTTTTTAAAGTTTCTTTCAAGGTGAGGTAGATTTCTATATCTGAGTGTTTATATTATTCTCTTTATTGAGCCAATTTTAATAAGAGTAAGGTTTAAGTTTTGCCCACCACCACCCCCTTTTCCCCTCCATTATAATCACTTTTTCATGCCTCTTTTATGTGAGATAATTCATTGTATTCAATCCCCCCTTCTTCTTCTAGTGCAATTTCTTTCTCACCCCTTTTTTTTGGGGGGAAAGGTTATCATCCCATTATTGTTATCTTATATCCATACTCTCTGTCTACCTATACTCTTTCTATTTACCCTTATAAGCAATAAAGTTATTAAGAATTACAAATATTATCTTGCCATATACAAACATAAACAGGTTAACGGGATTGAATTTCTTGTGTTTTTTCTTTCTTGTTTCTTTCTCTTTTTTACCTTTTAATGTTTTCCTTGAGTCCTGTATTTGGTGGTCAAATTTTTTTATTCAGCTCTTGTCTTTAATCATAAATGCTTTAAAGTCCTCTATTTTGTTAAATATCCATTTTTCCCCTTGGTAAATTTTTGTATATCTTTTTCAATGCTGTTGTCTCTTTTTTCATGATTCTCTTGCATTACTCTCATTTCTTGCCCCAATTTTTTCTTCTACTTCTCTAATTTGCTTTTTAAAATATTTTTAAGCTCTTCCAGGAATTCTTTTGCAGTCTAAGACCAAATTACATTTTTCTTTAAGGCTTCACCTGTAGCCATTTTGGCACTATTGTCCTCTAAGTTTATGTCTTGAAACTCCCTATCACCATAGTAACCTTCTGTAGTCAAGATTTTTTGTTTGTTTTTTGCTATTTTATGCCTTTTTTCAGTTTGGTGTTTTTGTGTGAGTTGGGTTCTAGTGCTGCATTGTCCCAAGTTTTTGTGTTGGGACTCTGGGTCTTACTGATAGCTTTCACTGGGTTTCAGGGTTTAGCTGCTTGCCTTCTCTATAAGGTAAGCTACCATTCTGGCTCATATTGGGGGGGGGAGGTTGGTCCACCTTGTTGGCCTCCCCTGGAGGTGTTTAGCTGCTTTTGTTCTCCAGGGGTAGGGGCTTTGTTGTTGGGTTGCTATAGTAATAGAGTCTTTCTGATGAATATCTCTGAAGGAGGGATCTTGTTGCTGGTCTGCCCCAGGGGTGGGACACTACTTCCAGGTTGCTATGAAAGCAGGGCCTCTCTACTAACAAGCCCATGAAGAGTAATTTTATTTCAGATTTGCCATGAGGGTTGGGGGCCCCTGCTGCTGGGTTGTTATGGAAATAGTCTCTCTGCTGGTAGACCACAGGGACACGATCTCGTATTGTTCAGCCTCTCTGAAGGGCTTCACTACTGGTCACCAGTGAGGCCAAGGCTTCCCTCATGAGTTGTGCTAGGGGTATGCTCTCTGGAAGGGGGGCCTTACTATGTTGCCCAGACTACTCACTTGCCTAGATAGCTGGTTTGCAGGAGGGTGGGACTTCACTGGTGGATTGCTCTAGGCTTAGAGCCTTGCTTTGTGCCCCCTGCTATGAGCGTAGATGGCTGCTGTTGTTGCTCTTGCTCCTTGGTCCCCTCCCACCCAGATAAGATAGACCTTTCCTGCCAAGCTGGTAAGCTGCCTTCTTGCTCCTAGAACTATTCTGAAGTGGTTTTCTAGCTGTTTGGAGGGGAAATTTAGGAAGGCTTCAGAGGCTTCCCGCATCACTCTGCCATCTTGGCACTAGAAGTTATATGTATATATTTTTTTGAGACAATTGGGGTTAAGTGACTTGCCCAGGGTCACACAGCTAGTAATTGTTAAGTGTCTGAGGCCGGATTTGAACTCAGGTCCTTCTGAATCCAGGGCCGGTGCTCTATCCACTGCACCACCTAGCTGCCCCTATATGTATATTTTAATAATATGTATGAGCAATGATCTGGACCCAGAATTAAGGAGAAGAGTGGATTGGATTGTTTTTGAGAAATCACAAAGCATTTTTGCTGGTCCCAAGATTTCCATAATGGGAAATGTCCCTCTTTTTAAATTCAGACATCTTACCAGTATTGTTATATGTCATTGAGTCCTGGAATATCACTTCCTAGAATCAGGTATAAGCATACCGAGAACAAGAGAAAGGCAGATGCTAAAGGTAAGCAGACTGCAACAAATAAGCAACAAGTAACTCCAAAGAACAACAATAGGGTCAGCTAGGTGGTATAGTGGATAGAGTACCACCCTTGGAATCAGAAAAGAGTAAAGAATATAATCTAAAATTCACATGGCAGACATTAAATGGGTCTGTCATACAGAGAGAACAAATGATGATAGGTGGCTTGCCAGAGTGCTCCATTGGTACCATTATGATATCAGAGAAATCAAGCATTTTAGGTCATCCACCTATAAAGAAATTTTTGGAGTACATGTATTATACTAGACAGAAATGAATTAATTGAGGCCTAAATTAAGAAGGAGGAAGGAAAAGGACTATATTATACACATTTTTGGAGATTTTAATAACTTCAAGCTTTTCTCAAAAATAATGTGCATATATTACACACATAGAAATATATATCTATGTATATAATCATTACATGTTTATAAAATATTCATGTGAATGTATGGCAGCATATGTTATATAGATTGAATTTATATACACATAGCGACATATGCATCTGTTGGAACAATCTCTAAGCAATTTCCAAAACAGTTTTTAACTGTGTTTTAAGTGTTCAACAAAGTGAGAATGTTTGTCAGTAATCCCCGGAACTGCTAAATTGGGCCCAAACATCTAGTAACTCAATCAAAGGTCCTGGCTGCTTAACGTTGGATTACATTAAATGACAAGACACTGTCTTGTCTCACCATTTTGCAGATATGAAGGACTATGGGCATGGAACACTGCCCATACTGTAAAGTTTCTTTTGATGTATGTTTAGTTTTGCATAATAGTTTGTTCTCTCTTTTTAATTCTGTGTTTCAAGGGACAGCTGAAGGTGTGATGGGGAGAGAATAATGTATTTGACAAGGAAAGTAATGTCAAACAATAGCTACAAATGTTGGTTTTTTTTTTTAATAAAAGTATTTTATTTTCTAGTTACATGTAGAGATAGTTTTCAACATTTGTTTTTATAAGATTTCCAATTTCAAATTTTTCTACCTCCCTCCCCTCCCTCCCCCCCTAGACAGCAGGTAATCTGATATAGGTTATATATATATATATAACATCAAACCTATTTCTGCATTAGTCATGTTATAAGACAAGAAGCAGAGCAAAAAGGAAAAACCTCAAAATAGAAAAAACAACAGCACTAAAAACAAAAGAAATAGTATGGTTCATTCAGCTTCTATACTCCACAGTACTTTTTTTTCTGTATTTGGAGATCCCCTTCCATCATGAGTCACCTTGAACTCTCCTGTACCATTGCATTGGTGAGAAGAAATCTAGTCCATCACAGTTGATCAACACACAATGTTGATGATACTGTGTACAATGTTCTTCTGGTTCTGCTCATCTCTCTCATCATCAGTTCATGCAAGTCCTTCCAGTTTTCTCTGAACTCTTCCTGCTCATTGTTTCTTTTTTTTTTTTTTTTTTTTTTTTTAGATATTTTATTTTTTCCGTTACATGTAAAGATAGTTCTCAACTTTTGTTTATACATGCTTTACAATTTCAGATTTTTCTCCCTCCCTCCCTCCCCTCCCTCCCCCCTCCCCTAGACAGCAGGTAATCTGATATAGGTTATATCTATATATATCTATACATATACATATAGATATATATATACACACACATATATATACACATAATAACATTAATCCTATTTCTGCATTAATCCTGTTACAAGAGAAAGAATCAGAGCAGTGATGCAAAACCTCCAAATAGAAAAAGAAAAGAACAGCACCCAAAACAAAAGAAATAATATGGTTCAATCAGCATCTATACTCCACAGTTCTTTCTTTCTTTTTTTTTCTTGGATTTGGAGATCCTCTTCTATCATGAGTTCCCTGGAACTCTTCTGTACCATTGCATTGGTGAGAAGAATATAGTCCATCACAGTAGGTCAACACTCAATGTTGATGATACTGTGTACAATGTTCTTCTGGTTCTGCTCATCTCACTCATCATCAGCTCACGTAAGACCCTCCAGGTTTCTCTGAACTCTTCCTGCTCATCATTTCTTACAGCACAATAGTATTCCATTGTATTCATATACCACAACTTGTCCAGCCATTCCCCAATTGATGGGCACCCCCTCAACTTCCAATTCCTTGCTACCACGTAAAGAGCAGCTATAAATATTTTTGTACATGTGGGTCCCTTTCCCCCTTCCATGATTTCTTTGGGCAAAAGACCTAAAAGTGGGATTGCTGGGTCAAAGGGTATGCACAGCTTTATCACCCTTTGGGCATAATTCCAAATTGCTCTCCAGAATGGTTGGATCAGCTCACAGCTCCACCAACAATGCATTAGTGTTCCAATTTTCCCACAGCCTCTCCAACATTTATTATCTTCCTTTTTTGTCATTTTAGCCAATCTGATAGGTGTCAGGTGGTACCTCAGAGTTGTTTTAATTTGCATCTCTCTAATCATTAGAGATTTAGAGCATTTTTTCATATGGGAATAGATAGCTTTGCTTTCTTCATCAGAAAACTGCCTGTTCATATCCTTTGACCATTTCTCAATTGGGGAATGACTTGGATTCTTATAAATTTGATTTAATTCCCTATATATTTTAGAGATGAGGCCTTTATCAGAAGCACTGGCCTCAAAAATTGTTTCCCAGCTTTCTGCCTCCCTTCTAATTTTGGATGCATTGCTTCTGTTTGTACAAAAATTTTTTAATTTAATATAATCAAAATCATCCACTTTGCATTTTATAATATACTCTATCTCATGTTTGGTCAAAAACTGTTCTCCTTTCCAAAGATCTGATAGGTACACTATTCCTTTCTCTCCTAATTTACCTATGGTATCACCTCTTATGTCTAAATCATTTATCCATTTTGACCTTATTTTAGTATAAGGTGTAAGATGTTGGTCTAAGCCTAATTTCTGCCATACTATCTTCCAGTTTTCCCAGCAGTTTTTGTCAAATACTGAGTTCCTATCCCAGAAGCTGGAGTCTTTGGGTTTATCAAACACTACATTACTAGTGTCATTTACTACTGCATTTCCTGAGCCTAGCCTATTCCATTGATCTACCACTCTATTTTTTAGCCAGTACCAGATAGTTTTGATGACTGCCGCTTTATAGTAAAGCTCCAGGTTTGGTACCGCTAACCCACCTTCCTGTGAATTTTTTTTCATTATTTCCCTGGATAATCTTGATTTTTTGTTTTTCCAGATGAATTTTGTTATTATTTTTTCTAGCTGTATAAAATAATTTTTAGGTACCCTGATTGGTATGGCACTGAATAAGTAAATTAATTTAGGCAGTATTGTCATTTTTACTATATTAGCTCTGCCTATCCATGAGCAATTGATATCTTTCCAATTATTTAGATCTGATTTGATTTGTGTGAAGAGTGTTTGGTAGTTGTGTTCATAGAGTTCCTGGGTTTGTCTTGGCAAGTAGACTCCCAAGTATTTTATATTACCTACCGTTACTTTAAATGGAATTTCTCTTTCTATCTCTTGCTGCTGGACTTTGTTGGTCATGTATAGAAATGCTGATGATTTATGTGGATTTATTTTATATCCTGCTACTTTGCTAAAGTTGTTAATTGTTTCAAGTAATTTTTGACTTGATTCTCGAGGATTCCTTAAGTATACCATCATATCATCTGCAAAGAGTGATAGTTTTGTTTCCTCCTTGCCTATTCTAATTCCTTTAATTCCTTTCTCTTCTCTGATTTCTAAAGCTAACATTTCTAGGACAATATTAAATAATAGGGGTGATAATGGACATCCCTGTTTCACCCCTGATCTTATTGGGAAGGCCTCTAATTTATCTCCATTGCATATAATACTTGCTGATGGCTTTAGGTAGATACTGTTTATTATTCTAAGGAAAGCTCCCCCTATTCCTAAACTCTCTAGTGTTTTTATTAGGAATGGGTGCTGTACTTTGTCAAAAGCTTTCTCTGCATCTATTGAGATAATCATATGATTTTGGTTGGTTTTCTTATTGATGTGGTTGATTATGTTAATAGTTTTCCTAATGTTGAACCAGCCCTGCATTCCTGGTATAAATCCCACCTGGTCATAGTGTATTATCCTGGTGATCACTTGCTGTAATCTCCTTGCTAATATCTTATTTAAGATTTTAGCATCAATATTCATTAGGGAGATTGGTCTATAATTTTCTTTCTCTGTTTTTGCTTTGCCTGGTTTTGGTATCACCACCATATTTGTGTCATAAAACGAATTTGGTAGAACTCCTTCTTCACCTATTTTTCCAAATAATTTGTATAATATTGGAATTAATTGTTCTTTAAATGTTTGGTAAAATTCACCCGTAAACCCATCTGGCCCTGGGGATTTTTTCTTAGGGAGTTCATTAATAGCTTGTTCAATTTCTTTTTCTAATATGGGTTTATTTAAGGATTTTATTTCCTCTTCAGTTAACCTGGGCAGTTTGTATTTTTGTAAATATTCATCCATTTCATTTAGATTGTCAAATTTATTGGCATACAGTTGGGCAAAATATTTCCTAATTATTGCTTTAATTTCCACTTCATTGGTGGTAACATCACCCTTTTCATTTTTGATACTGGTAATTTGGTTTTCTTCTTTCTTTTTTTTAATCAAATTAACCAGTATTTTATCTATTTTATTGGTTTTTTCATAAAACCAGCTCTTAGTTTTATTGATTAGTTATATAGTTTTTTTGCTTTCAATCTTATTGATTTCTCCTTTAATTTTCAGGATCTCTAATTTAGTGTCTAATTGGGGATTTCTAATTTGTTCTTTTTCTAGCTTTTTAAGTTGCATGCCCAATTCATTAATCTCCTCTTTCTCTTTTTTATTCATGTAAGCATTTAGAGCTATAAATTTTCCCCTAAGCACTGCTTTGGCTGCATCCCATAGATTTTGGTATGTTGTCTCATTATTGTCATTCTCTTGGATAAAGTTATTGATTGTTTCTATGATTTCTTGTTTGGCCCATTCATTCTTTAGAATGAAATTATTTAGTTTCCAATTGATTTTCATTCTACTTTTCCCTGGCTCTTTCTTACATGTAATTTTTATTGCATCATGATCTGAGAAGGATGCATTTACTATTTCTGCCTTTCTACATTTGACTATGATGTTTTTGTGCCCTAATACATGGTCAATTTTTGAAAATGTGCCATGTACTGCTGAGAAAAAGGTATATTCCTTTCTATCCCCATTCAATTTTCTCCAGACATCTATCATGTCTAACTTTTCTAGTAATCTATTCACCTCTTTCACTTCTTTCTTATTTATTTTTTGGCTAGATTTATCTAATTCTGAGAGGGGGAGATTCAGATCCCCCACTAGTATAGTATTACTATCTAATTCCTCTTGTAACTCATTTAACTTCTCCTCTAAGAACTTGGATGCTATACCACTTGGCGCATACATATTCAATATTGATATTACTTCATTATCTATAGTACCTTTAAGTAAGATGTAATTTCCTTCCTTATCTCTTTTAATGAGATCTATTTTTGCCTGCACTTTGTCTGAGATAAGGATTGCTACCCCTGCCTTTTTTACTTTAGCTGAGGCATAATATATTCTGCTCCAGCCTTTTACCTTTACTCTGTGTGTATCTCTCTGCTTCAAATGTGTTTCTTGTAAACAGCATATTGTAGGGTTCTGGTTTTTAATCCACTCTGCAATTCGCTTCCGTTTTATAGCAGAGTTCATCCCATTCACATTCACAGTTATTATTACTGACTGTCTATTCCCCTCCATTCTATTTACCCCCTTTGTACTTTTCCCCCCTTCTTTCACCCTATTCCTCCTCACCGACGTTTTACTTCTTACCCCTGCCTCCTCCAATCTGCCCTCCCTTTTTATCACCCCCCTCTCTTTTCTTTACCCTTTTCTCCCTTGCTTTTGTCCTCCCTTCTCAGTCCCCCCCTTTCCCTTCCCCTTTTGTTTCCCTAAAGAGTGAGTTAAGTTTCTTTATCCCAATGAACGTATATGTTATTCCCTCTTTGAGTCAAATCTAATGAGAATAGGGTTGAAACCATGTTCCCCCCTCCTTTCTTTCCCTCTATTATAATAGGTTTTTTTCCACCTCTTCATATGATATAATTCATCCCATTCCACCTCCCCTTTCCTCTCCTCCCCATAGACTCCCTTTTTATCTCCTTAATTCTTTTGTATCATCACATCAAAGACAATTTATATTTATACCCTCTATATAAAGTCCTTCTCTCTGCCCAAATACATTTACAGTTCTTAAGAGTTATGAGTATTATCTTCCTGTGTAGGGATATAAACAGTTTAACCTAATAGGGTATCTTTTTTTTTCCCCCTCTGTTTACCTTTTTAAACTTCTCTTGAGTCTTGTATGTTGAGATCAAATTTTCTATTCAGTTCTGGTCTTTTCACCAGGAAAGATTGAAAGTCCCCAATGTCATTAAATGTCCATCTTTTCCCCTGAAAGAAAATGCACATTTTTGCTGGGTAATAGATTCTCGGCTGCAATCCAATCTCCTTTGCCTTCCGGAATATCATATTCCAAGCCTTGCGGTCCTTTAATGTTGAAGCTGCCAGGTCCTGAGCAATCCTGACTGTGGCTCCATGATATTTAAATTGCTTCTTTCTGGCTGCTTGGAGTATTTTCTCCTTCACCTGATAATTCTGGAATTTGGCTACAATATTCCTTGGAGTTTTCCTTTTGGGGTCTCTTTCAGGAGGTGATCGATGGATTCTTTCAATGATGATTTTATCCTCTGATTCTATGATATCAGGGCAGTTCTCCTTAATAATTTCCTGGAATATGGTATCTAGATTCTTTTTCTGGTCATGGCTTTCAGGCAGTCCAATGATTCTCAAATTGTCTCTCCTCGATCTGTTTTCCAGATC